>NC_073386.1:55739202-56039202 GCF_028641065.1 Leucoraja erinaceus | reverse complement strand
AGGAGGAAAAGTTAGTCAGGGTTCTTATCCCAATTCTTATCTTGTGATCGGTTGCCATCATTCCAGGAGAATGTATATGTTTTAAATGCAAGTTTTACTTTGGAGTCACGTGAGTGACTACGTGAAGAACCCCGCCAGGACGCATGCGTGTCATATCGCTTTCACGCTTGCGAAACGACAGGCGGGGTGGAGCGTTCCCCCGCAGCGGTAAGTTTGAAACCGCGACCTGCAGGTAAGTGATTTACTCTGCAGTAGTTTTTGTCCCCGCGCTGTTTTTACACAGGGGGGAAGCTGGACAAAATAGTGTCCACAAGTGCTACGACTGAAGCTGGCTGGGGAGGACCGCAAAGTTGCGGGAGCCAGCAGCAGCTGAAGGCACAAGCCCTGTAAGGTATCAGCTGTGCCGACTTTTGGTCCCACGCCGGCCAGAACACCACGGCCGGGCGGGAGACTATTCAGAATGGGGCCGTCGACTTTTGACAAGTCGAAAACGGCAGGAGGCGGGGTGGAATGACGTTCCCCAGTAGCGACAATTTAAACCAGGACCTGCAGGTAAGAGCTGCAGTCTTTTTGTGTTTTCCCATGCTGATTACAGGTGGAGAAACCAACGGGCTGCGACAAAGCTGGTGGGCTAGCAGCGGCCAGCGGCACTTGAATCACCTACAATGGGATCAGCTGTGCCCGATGTCGCCTCCGCACCGGCCAGATCCACTCCGCAGCCGGGCGGTAAGGCAAGACAAAAAACCATCAAAGTCGTGGACTCAGATGAGTCTGACTTTAAGCAGCCGCAGGTGGCCAGCGACCATGAGCACTGGAGCCGGATGGAGTGGTGTGTGGAGCATTCGCTCCAACGTGACAGGCTCCGGGAGATGGAGTCGAGTCACTGTGGGCTCTATGTAAAACCCACAGCAGCAGCTCTTGTAGGGCTTCATAGTGCTTCTCCCTCGTCAGAGGGGAGTACTGGGGGTCAGTTCTGGGCTGATCCTGAAGAGGGGTTTGCAGAACAGAAATCAAGTGTGCAGGGGGTGCAGGAACGTGAAAATCTACTGGACATGGTGTCCAACTTCATACAGCTAGACCAGACTGGCCAAAACCTGGAGGACACCTGACTGTATATCCCGGAATGGAGGTAACTGTATATCCCGGAATGTTTCCTGTAGTAAATAATTGTATATGGAAACTCCTAAAAAGCGAGGATAACAGCTTTCACCTGCACAGTGGATGAGAAGGACTTGTCGCAGGACCAAGAGGATGCACTGGCACTGCTTTGCAACACATGGCCATAGACAGCACCCTTACGCACCTACCAGTAGAACAAGACTGACTTGTGAAAGCTCGAAGGTCCGGTACACCAAACATGAGTCTTTCTTAGGCCATGGCCCAGACCGGCCTTCTTGGAAGTTACGCAAACCTCCAACATCAGCCAAACCACAAACCCAGACACCGACGCCTCAACATCAACGAAGGATTTACAAAAAGAAGTAAACCTGCCACTGGTAACTATGGAGGTAGGTGGGTCTGGTTCCCTACAAATTGCAGGGAGCATGGAGGTTGAGGGGGGGGGGGGGAGATTACTCTCCTTTCTGAATGCATGGAGTATGTTAACTACTGATACTTATATTTTAAGTATCCAGGGATATACAATAGAATTATACACAAGTACAGCCCTCCAGTTCAACATATACCGAACCGAATGTTCGTACTTCTGGTAAAGAAAAATCAGAAGTGCAGGCTGAACTGGAGCGGCCTTACGCAAAAGGGGTAATTGAAAAATCCCAACACGAACTGCTAGAATTTGTGTCCAATTCTTTACCAAAATCAAAAAAGATGGTGGTTGTCGCATCATCATAGATCTGACCAAATAGAATACATTTGTACAATATATTCATTTTAAAATGGAAACCTTTGTTACTGCTAAACAATTGATTTCCAAAGGTTACTTCATGGCTAGCATCGATTAAAAAATGCTTGCTGTTCAACTTTTTTCTGTTGTTTTTTTGGTCTTGGGCATAAACTACCTGGAAATGTTGGGTGCATTCTATGGCCTAAAGTCATATTGTACTGGGTCATAACACCAGCATGTTAGACTAGAGATTGACAATACCACCGTGGTAGCATATATCAACCACATGGGTGGAAACAAATTGACATCATGTGACAATCTGGCTAATACAATTTGGCAGTGGTGTATCCAGAGAGATATTTGGGTATCAGCTACTTACCTACCAGGTAAACTAAATTTAGTGGCAGACACCAGGTCATGCAAATTTATTGAAAACACTGAATGGATGTTGTATAAAAAGTATTTGCTGATCTTACAGCACGATATGGAACACCAGATATCGATCTATTCGCATCCAGGCTTAATCACCAGTTATCAAACTATGTTTCGTGGGAACCAGACCATGGGGCAGCGGCGACAGATGCATTTTCGCTGCCTTGGGGGGGAGGGGGGGGGGGGGACTTTGTTTTTTTATGCATTCCCTTCTTTCTGCCTCAACAGTCAGGTATTAAGGAAAATACAGCAAGACTCTGCGTCTGGTATTTTGGTAGTACCCGATTGGCCTACTCAACCGTGGTTCCCAGTGACACTGAACATGGTATTAGAACCATGCATCACCATCCCGAATAGACCAGACTTATTGGTTCATCCTGTAACATGGGATAGCCACCCATGCCATAACTATTTGAATTTATTAATTTCTAGAGTTTAAAAACACCACTACTACAGCTGGTACACACAATTGCTGGAGAAACTCAGCGGGTGCAGCAGCATCTATGGAGCGAAGAAAATTGGCGACGTTTTGGGCCGAAACCCTTCTTCAGACTGATGGGGGGTGGGGGGGGAGAAGGAAGGAAAAAGGGAGGAGGAGGAGCCCGAGGGCAGGGGGATGGGAGGAGACAGCTCGAGGGTTAAGGAAGGGGAGGAGACAGCAGGGGCTAGCAAAATTGGGACAATTCAACGTTCATGCCATCAGGATGCAAGCGGAATATGAGGTGCTGTTCTCCAATTTCCAGTGTTGCTCACTCTGGCAATGGAGGAGACCCAAGGCAGACAGGTTGGATTGGGAATGGGAGGGGGAGTTGAAGTGCTGAGCCACCGGGAGTTCAGGTAGGTTATTGCGGACTGAGCGGAGGTGTTCGGCGAAACGATCGCCCAACCGCCACTTAGTCTCCCCGATGTAAATCAGCTGACATCTAGAGCAGCGGATGCAGTAGATGAGGTTGGAGGAGATACAGGTGAACCTTTGTCGCACCTGGAACGACTGCTTGGGACCTTGCGGTTGCAACAGAAAGTGCCCGGGGAGGGGGTGGTACGGGAGGGAAGGGAAGAATTGACAAGGGAGTTGCGGAGGGAGCAGTCTTTGCGGAAGGCAGACATGGGGGGAGATGGGAAGATGTGGCGGGTGGTGGGGTCGCGTTGGAGGTGGCGGAAATGGCGGAGTATGTGTTGTATTTGCCAGCTGGTGGGGTGAAAGGTGAGGACCAGGGGGACTCTGCCCTTGTTGCGAGTGCAGGGATGGGGAGAGAGAGCAGTGTTGCGGGGTGTGGATGAGACCCTGGTGCGAGCCTCATCTATGGTGGCGGAGGGGAATCCCCGTTCCCTGAAGAACGAGGACATTTCCGATGCCCTGGTATGGAATGTCTCATCCTGGGAACAGATGCGGCATCGGCGGAGGAATTGGGAGTAGGGGATGGAGTCTTTACAGGGGGCAGGGTGGGAAGACGTGTAATCCAGATAGCCATGTGAGTCAGTTGGTTTGTAGTGTATGTCGGTCAGAAGTCTGTCCCCTGCGATGGAGATGGTGAGGTCAAGGAATGGTAGGGAAGTGTCGGAAATGGTCCAGGTGTATTGGAGTGCCGGAGGGAAGTTGGTGGTGAAGTGGATGAAGTCAGTCAGTTGTGTGTAGGTGCAGGAGGTGGCCCCAAAGCAGTCGTGAATGTAACGGAGGTCGGGGATGGGGCCCTGGTACGTATTGAACAAGGTACCCGACAAAGAGGCAGGCGTAGCTGGGGCCCATGCGTGTGCCCATAGCTATGCCTTGTGTTTGGAGGAAATGGGAGGAGTCAAATGTAAAGTTGTTGAGGGTGAGGACCAACTCCGCTAGGCGGAGGAGAGTGTTAGTGGCTGGGTATAGGTTGTTCCTCTGGTCGAGGAAGAACCGGAGGGCTTTGAGGCCATCCTGGTGGGGGATGGAGGTGTAGAGTGACTGGACATCCATGGTGAAGATGAGGGGGTGGGGGCCTAGAGAGTGGAATGCGTGGAGGCGGCGGAGAGTGTCTGAGGTGTCTAGAACATAGGTGTGAAGGGATTTGACCAAGGGGGATAGTATGGAGTCAAGGTATGTGGAGATGAGTTCGGTGGGGCACGAACAGGCAGAGACAATGGGTCTGCCGGGAGAGCCGGGTTTGTGGATTTTGGGGAGAAGGTAAAAACGGGCCGTGCGGGGCTGGGGAACGATGAGGTTGGAAGCTTGGTCGGGCAGGGCGTGGGAATTGATGAAGTCGGTGATGGTGCTAGATATGGTGGCCTGGTGCTCGTTAGTGGGGTCATGGTCCAAGGGTAAGTAGGAGGAGGTGTCCAAGAGTTGGCGCATGGCCTCAGCTTTGTAGAGATCGGCGCGCCAGACTACCATGGCACCTCCCTTGTCGGCTGGTTTGATGACCCAATCTGGGTTTTTGCGGGGTGATTCAACGGCAGTGCGTTCAGAGGAGTGAGACGGGAGTGGAGAAGTTGAGGCGGTTGACGTCGCGGTGGCAGTTCTGGATAAAGAGTTCCAGAGCCGGGACTTTACGAGGAGGGTTCCATGAGGAGGGGGTGCGTTGGAGACGGGAAAAAGGGTCATCATTGGGGGGCGAGGACTCCCTCCCATGGAAGTTCACTGTGAGGCGGAGGCGACGGTAGAAGCGCTCCAAGTCATGGTGGACGCGGAACTCATTGGGATGGGGATGGAGGGGGACAAAGGTAAGACCTTTCGGTGTGGGAGAGGGGGAGGTCGGGGGGGATGGTGAACACCCGGCAGGGATGGGAGTTGGGGCCAGACGGGCACTAGGACCCAGTGGAGTTGAGCCCAGGAGAGAGGGAGTGAGCAGCGTGGAGGCTCCAGGCCCAGTGCAGAGTCCAGGCTCCAGGTAAGGCGACGGCTGTGGGTTGTTGGAGGGGGGTGGAGTGGCGCGGGTCAACGGACCCGATGGTCGGAGTCCAGTGGCGCGGGTCGCCGGATCCGGTGGTCGGAGTCCAGTGGCAGTTGAGTCGGGGTCCGCGGGCGATGTGTGGGAGGTCCCGGTAGGCGGATGGTCGGCGGGTCGGCGGCGAGATGAGTCGGGTGCGTTGCGGCGGCCATGTTGGGGGAGCCCCGGTCCGGCGGCAATGTTAGGCGGGCCCAGTGCGGCGGCGGTGCCGGGTAGGTCGGGTCCGACGGCGATGTTAGGCGGGCCCAGTGCGGGGACTACAGCTGGGACTGACGGACCGAACAGTGAACATGATTTCGGCGGGCCACAGACAATCCACCAAAAAACAGTATCTGGTCTATATCAGGAAGTGGGAGACGTATTGTCACAAAAACAGCATCACCTACAGAGATAGGAACATCCCGTCTGTTCTGGAATACCTGGCAGATCTCCATTATGATGAGGGGCTCAGTTATAGTGCCATCAACTGCGCCAGAAGTGCCCTATCAACTTATCTATGGCAAGGAACAGAGCGTCACTCTGCTGGGACTCACCTACTGGTAACAAAACTTATGAGGGGAATTTTTAATACCAATCCCCCAAGAACCAGGTAATCCCAAATATGGGATGTGAGTATTGTCCTGAAGATGCTCAGGAATTGGTCTCCAGCAACAGCTCTGTCCCTACATAGACTGACATTAAAAACAGTCATGCTAATGGCATTGGTCACGGCACAAAGGGTACAGTCATTACATAAATTAAGACTGGACACATGACTTCTTCATCTGAAAATATTTATGAATTAGTAAAGCAGAACAGACAGGGATCAGCAGGCCTCAATATAGAATTTAGGTCTTACCCAACAGATGATACCCTGAGTTGGATGATCAGCCATGATCATATTGAATGGCGGTGCAGGCTCGAAGGGCCGAATGGCCTACTCCTGCACCTAATTTCTATGTTTCTATGATCGTCTCTGTATAGTAAGACATTTGTCGTTATACATGGAGAACACGAAAATCATCAGAGGCAATGAGAAGGCACTTTTAGTCAGCCTTAAGCAACCACACAAAAGAGTGATGGTCCAGACCATCTCAAGATGGCTGAAACAGGTTCTAATACAGGCTGTGGTGGATACTAATATTTTTAAATCTCATTCCACCAGGGCTGCAGCTACATCGGCAGCTATGCAGTTGGATGCACCAGTGGACCAAATCCTCAAGGCAGCAGGATGGTCAGGGGGAAAACATTCCAACTATTTTATCATAAACCAGTCATTAAACCTGGAACACTTGCAGAAACAAGTTAAGTTCTGTAATTTAATTACCCCATAAATAGGGGCTATAATTTGTGTTAATCAATTCATGGATTTCAATGTCGGATTCATGTCTAAAATATGTTGACACAATTCCTCCTACAGTCATAAAGGCAGATGTGATGCATGGACTCGTTTCCACAGCATGAAATCATAGAGCTTTGAAATCTTCACGTAGTCACTCACGTGACTCCGAAGTAAAATAGTGAGATTAAACGAGAACTTACCAGTTCGAAGTTTGATCATTATTTTATGAGGAGTACGTTGAGGGAATACGTGCCCTTCGCTCCCACCCATGATCATATACTCAACTGGTATTTCTTCTTTAATCTTACTATGTTTAAGTCATTACAGTTATCTGTGATTTCACACCGCTGCTTTGAAGAATGACACGCATGCGTCCTGGCGGGGTTCTTAACGTATTCCCTCAACGTACTCTTCATAAAATAACGATCAAACTTCGAACTGGTAAGTTCTCGTTTAATCTCACTATTTGTGCATATAAACTATTTGGGGTGGCACAGTGGCACTAGAATCCCAGGGTTAATTCTAACGTCAGGTTTTTTCTGTGTGGGGTTACTATGTGTTCCCTGTGCCCATGAGGGTTTCTTCGGGCCGCTCTGGTTTCCTCCCAGAGCCCAAAGACATGCAGAAAACGATCCTTGCAGATCATCTTCAGCCCAAGTTCCAGAAATCTGGGGAGTGACTAATGTTGGGCAGCAAGAACAAGCCAAGAAACTACAGGTCGGCAAGCTGATGTTAGCGGTGGGAAAGTTGTTGAAGGATATTCTTAGGGACTGGATCTGCCAGCATTTGAAGACACATGAAACTGTAGATGCTGGAATCTTGAGCAAAATACAAAGTGCTAGAGGAACTAAGCGAGTCAGGCAGTATCTGCAGAGGGTTGACACAAAATGCTGCAGTAATTCAGCAGGTCAAGCAGCATCTCTGGAGAAAAGGAATAGGTGATGTTTCGGGTCAGAACCTTTGTTCAGACTGAAATATAGAGAAGGCCAGAATAAAGCAGGGCTGGCAACAGATGACCATTGTTAGCTGGGGAAAGATGTGCTTATGACAGGGAAACAAGGATACAAACAGTGGAACTAGTAGGATGACTAGGGTGGGGGAGGGTGAGAAAGGAATGCCAGAGTTACTTGAAATTAAAGAATTCAACATTCATACCGCTGGGTTGTAAGCTGCCCAAGTGAAATACGAGGTGCTGTTCTTCCAATTTGTGTGTGACCTGGCTTACATTAGAGGAAGCCCAGGATAGAAAGTTCAATTTGGGAATGGGAGGGGAATTAAAATGCTTGGCAATTGGGAGATCATGTAGGCCAAGGCGGACTGAGAGTAAGTGTTTAGTGAAAAGATCGACAAGTTTAAGTTTGGTCTTGCCCATATATAGGACCCCACACCAGGAGCACCAGATACAGTAGATGAGGTTGGAGGAGGTGCAAGTAAACCTCTGCCTCATCTGAAAGAACTGTCGGGGTCCCTGGATGAAGTTGAGGGAGGAGGTCTAAGGACAGGTATTGGCTCTCCTCTAGTTACAGGGGAAAGTACCTGGGGAGGGGGCAGTTTGGGATGAGTGAACCAGAGAGTTGCAGAAAGCAGAAAGCAGGATGGATTTGGGAAGATATGATTAGTGATAGGATCCCGTTGGAGGATGATGTGTGGTATGTGATGGCTGATGGGGTGAAAGGTGACAACTGGGGAGGGGGAGCAAGAACAGAACTACAGGATACAGAGGAGACAAGCGCAAGGGGCTCCTATGATAGAAGGGTGCAGGAGGTAGCCCCGATGCAGCCATCAATGTCGTGGAGATAGAGTTGGGGGATAGAGCCTATTGGTGATTTCAGTGGGGCAGCAGCAGCCAGAAACAATCAGTCTGTTGTCAAAGTCTCGATCCGTAATAAGAAGAACTCTAATCATTAACCATCAGCAGTGGTTTATTTTACTTGCGCAGAGAAGACAACTCAAAATATACAAAGGTTAATTAGTTCAATGGTGATGTACAAAGGTTAAGCAGATTAAATTGTTAATCATCAGGTCTGCATGTAATACACAAGGAGACCACTTTTGATGAAGTACGGAGGTTAAGTAAATCAATGTGTTAATCACATTGCTGAGTTTGCCCCTGCTAGCAAAGTGGGCAAGTATCTCATAAGTCTTTACAATACTAATGGACTTCGACACTGTCTGGGCAGATCTGTTTATGGATTTTTGGGGCGAAAGTAAAAGCAGGCCATGCTGGGCTAGGTAACGATGAGGTTGAATGCTATGCAACACTTTCTGAGAAATGAAAGGTGGTTTTACATTATTACTGTTCTCAGACCAACCAGAAACAGCCTCCGATAGCTTGTCTTTAAGCTTTCCTTCTCCTGATATGAAAATGATTCATCCACTCTGAATTATCTTCAAACTTTGCTGCAATACAAAGTTCAATCATAATCGTAATTTATTAGCCAAGTATGTTTTGCAACATACGAGCAATTTAGTTTGCCACAGTCATACCAAAAAAAATCAACAACTACATAAGAATTTGACATAAACACCCAACACAGCAGCTCCTCCCCATTCCCCACTGTGATGGAAGGCAATAAAATCTTATCTCCTTTCCTGCTTTTCTCCTGTGATCGCGGCAGTCAAACCATCCGCAGTTGGGGCGATCGAAGTTCCCGCAGCCGGCGATCGAAGCTCCCGCGTCGGGGCGGTCGAAACTCCTGCGGCCTGGAGCTCCTAAAGTCAGTCTCTAACCAGGGATCGCGAGCTCCATGTTGTTAAAGTCCGCAGGCTCCCGAGGTCGATCCCTGTCAAAAGGATCGCAAGCTCCACGATGTTAAGTCCCGCAGGCTCCCACAATTAGAGCTCCGAGGTCCCAGCAAGAGGCTGCCAACTCCACGATGTTAGGCCGCAGTGCAGACGGAGAGACGACACGGAAAAAGTTGCATCTCCTTCGAGGAAAGAGATAAAAAAAAGTTTCCCCCACCACCCCTCACAAAATACAAAACTAAAGATAAACTAAAGCACACATTTTACAACAGAATAAAAACGCAAAGAAGGAAAAAGATGAGACAGATCGTACGGCACCTCCCTGGTGCATTGGAATTAAATATCAAACATGTTGTATTATGTAATGTAATGGTTACCAGACTGTCAGCTAAATTAGAGTTGTCAACTGACAGCCAAATGAATGCTTTCCAGCTAAATTAACAGTACCACATGTCGTACAAGCAGGCTCGCTTAGGAATAAACAAATGGGTGTTTGGGAAAATGCTTGGGATACCCTGGAAGAACCAGTTGATCATGAGATAAACCTTTTCAGAGACATCTGAAACTAGCTCAACACCTGTTGCGGCAAAAAACTCTTGTTTTTGACAATATGGAGGATAGCTGATTTAAAATATAGTCAACTGTTCTTAGATTAGGGTGGAAGCTAGGGGTTTTAGGTGCAAAAATGCCTATCGCACATGAGCTTACAGGACTCCACCTAGCTTTCAGAATGGCACTGGGGCACACAGGTTCTTTGAAAGGTCTCCAGTCCAAACTTTTTAACAGAGTTCCCAACAAGCTTTGGTTGTTAAAGCCTTTGAGGCTGAAACGCGTGTGAGATTTAGTGTTTATTTGCTACTTACTGTTCTTTATATTATTGTTTATTTGTGATTTTATTGTTGCATTAACTGAGCTTTTTAATTGTTATCTTTTCATTGCTTGGCTGTTGCTTTAATACATTTTCTTTAATAAAATTGATACCGTCTGAGTCTTCTTCCTCCATCATTGATCCAAATCCTCAAACCTAGCTTATGTTTCATTACATTTTGCAGTAGTCAGCAGGATTCAATGAAAATGTGGAGAAAGAAGGTGAAACCCGAGATCGTTCCGGTTTCCAAAGTGGGAAGACAACCCTGAAGGATTCGACAGCTTGACCAATGTAATGGATAGATGGGGATCACCTCACTATTGGAAGAGAGAGTTAAAGGATCAGCCAGAAAAGTTGCCAAACTTCATCATAAAAAGCTTAGAGAAAACTGGGGCAGCATGGTGGCGCAGCGGTAGAGTTACTGCCTTGCGGCACCAGAGACCCAGTTTCGATCCTGACTACGGGAGCTGTCTGTACTGAGTTTGTATTTTCTCCCCGTGAGTGCGTGGGGTTTCTACGGAAGCCCCGTTTTCTTCCCACACTCCAAAGGCGTAAATTTGTAGAGTTAATTGGCTTGGTCAAATTGTCCCCAGTGTGTGTAGGATAGTGTTAGTGTGCGGGGATCGCTGGTTGGCATGGATCACATGGGCTGAAGGGCCTGTTTCCATGTGGTGTCTCCAAACTAAATTAAAGGAAATGGCCTTCCCCATGAAGAAAAAGGGCCTCCCATATGTGGGATGGATATTTGCCACTGAGCTGAAACAGCAGTGTGTCACAAACAAAAACCTTAAGTCTGAAATTGAAAGAATGAAAAGGGAGCCGCCCAAACTGAAGGATCAAAAAGCTGTTAGCTGCCTTGGGAAAAAAACTGTGAGACCTTGACTAACACAGCCAGGGCTACACAGGAACAGACAAAAAAGGTGGAATTGAAACAAAATTAATCCCCATTGTTGGTTAGCCACTATCAGCAAAACAAATTAAATAAGGATTGGTGAGTGGGCCCAGCAAAACCACATGCTATGTTATCACAAGGTGACAGGGACCCTAACCACTGGGTTGGGGATATTTGTCAAAGTCAAGGGGTGGGAAAGTATTGGTACACTACCCAAACAACCCTCCGCAATATTTCATGTGATAGGAGAAGAATTAGGCCATTCGGCCCATCAAATCTACTCTGATCTATTTTTCCCTCTCAACCCCACTCTCCTGCCTTCTCACCATAACCCCTGACAATGGCTGAAATTCTTGTGCATAGGCAAGATAATCCATTTTGGGACAATACAGGAACAGGCAGTGCCAGTTTCTGCAGATTAGAAAAAACATATGCAGCACGAATAAGATATTTAGCTGAGAATAAGGGCAGATGTGACTTTGTTTTTCAGCAAAGCTGTGGGTGGCAGATGTTGGCGCACATGTTCACGATCAGCAGATAGGATACCAATCTTCTGTAATGGACATATGTTTATGGGACTGATGGGAATTGTGAAGGAAACAAACTGAACTTTCCACTGTTCAGGCTTGTGCTTGTGTACTCAGTAACATAAAGTTAGATGGACGCCCTGGACAGACAAGGGGTGGAATGCAAAGTAACACATTGTTTTATGGAGAGAATGGGTATGGAGAGAAGGCAGGTACAGGATACGAGTTGGATGATCAGCCATGATCATATTGAATGGCGGTGCAGGCTCGAAGGGCCGAATGGCCTACTCATGCACCTATTTTCTATGTTTCTATGTTAAGCTACTATAAAATGAATATAGCTAACAGCTAGATGCATGCTTTTCAACTAAATTAATAACCATTGTAAATATGTCACACAAGCAGGCTTGCTTAGAAAAAAAACCAATGAGACGCTTGAGAAAGTGCTGGGGTTAACTTAGAAGAACCATAAAATTTAATAAACATTATTCCCTTACCATGTATCTGTACACTGTGAATGTCTTGATTGTAATCATGTATTGTGTTTCAGCTGGCCGGTAAGCATGCAACAAAAGCTTTTCACTGTACCTCAGCACACGTGATAGCAATGTTACAAAATTTTGAGATTTTAAAAATCAAGTCTGCAATTTATCCCATCAGATAAAGCATAACAATAAGTTTAATTTGACACCAAATTAACTTTCATATCTCAAGTATTAAAAAAGTTATGGCCATTTTCATACTCTGAAATTAGCGTCTTGTTCCCTATTGATTTTCAATGGACATTACAAAAAAGCTGTGATCTTGGATAGTCAATAGCCCATTTCTTAAGGAAAGATTAACATTTTTAAATAGCCCAACTGTCCAAAGATTATTCACAAATAATTCACAATATAACATGATTTTTATATCTAATTTACATTAATTTATAGGCCAAATGGAAGGAATTTAGTGTTCAATTGCTGTAAATAAATGCCCATTTAAATCGGCTTTCTAGTGGGTTCATGTGGAACGCGCTGGTTTAGAACGTTGACATCGCGCTGGATTAGTGCCCTCAAATGCCGAGAAAAATACTGTGGGATATAAAAAGCCCAAAATGAACTACTCGCTATAGATAACTTGATATATAGGGTTATATATATGCCCCATTTAATGTAAAAATAAGGTACATACCTTTAATTGTTTGCTTTATAAAACCCTGGGGCTGCGAGAGGTTGCGGAATGAGACAGTAATTTTAAACTATTATAACTATATTATCGAGGCCTATAAAACTAATAATACCTTTTACGACCGGGTCTTGCAGCGATTTTTCGTTAATGATTTACTAGGCTGAACATCTGCGATTAGTACAGCCTAGTAAAAATCGCGTTTTAAACCCGCCCCCTCCAAACAGCGCCAAAATCGCGGACCTGGCTGTGGGCAGATTCCCAATGGCGATTCAGGTAGGTTTTGTAACATACCTACACGTGATAATAAACTCAACTAAGCAGTAAATTATGAGGCTATTTGCAAGGTCACTGGGATAAACTTTTATCTTGTCAGAGACAACCGACACTAGCCTGGCACCTGTTGTGACAAATAATTCTTGTTTCGACACTAAGGAGGGCAGCTGGTTTTAAAACATAGACAACTGTTGTTCTTAAGATTAGGGTTAAACTTGGGCTTTCAGGTATTAAAATGCCGATTACACATAAGATCACCAGACATCACCTAGGGCTGAGCTTCTGGAGCAGCATCAGGGCACACACGTTCTTGGAAAGTTCTCCAATTCAAGCTTCTAAATGGAGTTCACAACAAGCTTTAGAAGTTACGGCTTTGGAAGCTGAAACACGTGTGAGATTCTGATTTTATTAACCAATTTCTGCTGCATTTACGATGTTTATGTCATGGTTTATTTATGCCTTTATTGTTGCTTCAACTGAAGCTGTATTGCTATTCTATTTGTAATTTCTCGTTGCTTGGTGGTTGCTTTAATGTTACCTTAATACATGCTTGTGCTTTAAATGTTATATTAGTCATAAAGTGATACAGTGTGGAAACTGGCCCTTAGGCCCAACTTGCCCACTCCGGCCAACATGTCCCAGCTACACTAGTCCCACCCACCTGCCTTTGGTCCATATCCCTCCAAACTTGTCCTATCCATGTACCTGTCTAATGTTTCTTAAATGTTGGGATTGTCCCTGCCTCAACTACTTACTCTATTGTCCGAGTGTTTTTCCTTCATCATTGATCCGAATCCAAAACCTGTTAGTATTCTGTTACATCCCTGGAGCAATATTAAGCTCACCAATGTCCTTTGTTATGCTGTTTAATTAATATTCTGGTTCAACAAAAAGTACCCTCTTGAAGCACCTCAAGTATTTGAAAATAGACTCAAGCATTATAAGTTTGTTCAAATTTTCAAGTGTGTACACCATTGCAAAAGACAGTTCCCTCATTGTAATTTTTCATTTGTAGACAAAAGTGCCGGAGAAACTCAGCGGGTGCAGCAGCATTTATGGAGCGAAGGAAATAGGCAACGTTTCGGGCCGAAACCCTTCTTCAGACTGATTTTCATTTATTAGCTTATTCAAAGATATATAGTAGATTCAACATATTTTAGACTCTGCTTGGTATTTGGCACCCTGTATAACAAAATGCTGAAAACGTTTTAATTACTAACATTTCACTGCTAAACAAAAACATGGCAGTTATGACAGGCCTGTGCAAATAGTTCCTATGCATCTCCTCACTCATTAATTTGGATATACACATGAGCCACATTGGCCCAGCTCAGGAAAAGAAAAACACACAAATTGGTGGCACTTTACTGGATGAGCAGCTGAAGGACGAGATTTACGTTATGTTGTACAAAATCATAAAGGCATAGGTTTTAGGTACTATTGCGGCATTATTCTGCTGTTGCACTGAAGTATATTACACATTGCAACCAAACTTTTTAATGCGTTAAATCTGAGTGATTTAAATCATTTACAAAATGTCTACTGATTTAATCCAAAATACATTTTTTTAGACGTTAAAACCCTGCATTAGCATTTACATTTCAATATTAGATAGAATGTATCTTTTCATAACTATGTTTTACATTTAACAATTTTATTCAAATCCTATGTTGACATATATTATGGACAATATATTCAAAATATGGCTGTAAAATGTACAAGGCCTACAACCAACATTCATTTTAGAAAAGACGTGCATATTGTCATCATTTGAAAAAAATATGCAGGCGTTACTAATAGTAACAAATTATGATCAGTACAATATCCTCGTTGATTTACAGGCAGAAAACTAGAAATATTTTTGCCAATATTGACCCTTTCAAAACATTCATTTGCAGTATTAATATTGCAATTGTGTTAGATTTCACTGGGTTGTTCAATACAAGCCGTGTACTTCATTTAGCAAAGGTTGACTGCGGGGAGATTAAGTTCTTGTTGTTTATGTTAAATGAGATCAATACAAGTGGCTGTCTTTAATCCGTATATGGTTCTTTTACTTGTTCAGTTTGTTCAGATCGTCTAGTAATCTTGTGGGTGTAAGAATATGAGTTGAACCTGGAGGGTGTATAAGTAAAACATATTCACTAACACTGAATGTGATATATTATATATACAGGTACTATAAATCCTCTGATTTTAATACATTATCATACTTTACTTAGGCCAAGATTAGCCCTGAACATATATTCAAAATGCATTTAACATTTAAATTAGATCACCATAAATTAGGCATAAAAGATACAATAATTTGGTCAACATTTGAATAAATCCCAAATTTACATGGTTGAATTGCTGTTGAATAAGAGATTCCAAAGTACTTACCAATAATGACCTCACAACATTTACTGGCTTTAGAAACTTCATAAGCACAGCGCATTTCTGAATATGTTATACCTCCTATTATGAATATAATTAGTTTTAAACCACCTCTGCGGTCATCTGGGAGATTGCTTTTGTTCCCCTGTCGAGCACTAAACGGGAGATATGAGTCAGTAACTTGTGCCTGAGTCTTGACAATCAGAAGAAATTAATTAGAAAGAGCCCCGAATTATAACAGTCTAAATGTAAAACTCTTACATGTACTGTGCACAAAAATCTCAAAGGCCTAATGAGATACTCAAGTCCAGATATTACCACACATAAATGATTTATTTATTTCCTTTTTGCTCAATAAAATATGCCAAGAAATGGAAATTCAGCCCTGCAAAGGGCAGTATAAATAATATTTTAATTGTTACTACACTGAAGAGACACTGTAACGAAGGAGCTGCATTCCTGTTTAAACTCCCCCGAGTAACACCAGCTACCACCATCATCATCCTTGCAGGAACGACAGGCAGAGAGAAGTTCATGAAGATGGGGATAATGTTGGGCTGAAGTTTTTTTATTCAATATAAGGAGTATTGTGGGAAAAGTTGATGAACTTAGAGCTTGGATCATTGTTTGGAACTATGATGTGGTGGCCATTACGGAAACAAGGACGTGCTGGCTCTGGAGAGGGTCCAGAACAGATTTACAAGAATGATCCCAGGAATGAGTAGGTTAACCTATGATGAGCGTTTGTCGGCGCTGGGCCTGTACTCGCCGGAGTTTAGAAGAATGAGGGGTATTGAAACATACAGAATAGTGAAAGGCCTGGATAGAGTGGATGTGGAGAGGATGTTTCCACTGGTGGGAGAGTCTAGGACTAGAGGTCATAGCCTCAGAATTAAAGGACATTCTTTATGAAGGCGATGAGGAGAAATTTATTTAGTCCGTGGGCGGCGAATCTGTGGAATTCTTTGCCACAGAAGGCTGTGGAGGTCAAGTTAGTGAATATTTTTAAGGCAGAGATAGATAGATTTTTGATTAGTACAGGTGTCACAGGTTATGGAGAGAATGCAGGAGAATGGGGTGAGGAGGGAAAGATAGATCAGATATCACGGTCCACACTGACCAACGATCCCCACACGTTAACACTATCTACATACACTAGGGACAATATTACATTTTTATTCCAAGCTTTGCACAGAATACGAAGATCTCAGAGAAAACCCACGCAAATCACGGGGAGAACGTACAAAACTCCATACGGACAAGTCCCCGAAGTCAGGATCACACCCGGGACACGGGGCTCTAGCGCTGAGAGACAGTAGCTCTACCGCTGTGCCACCATGCCACCCATAGTAGATTTGAAGTAAAGTATACCTTACAGCTCCTGAGCCATTCCAAGCAGCACTGCAGCCAGAGCAGTGAGGCCAATCATGGGAATCAAGCTTGTTGGCAATGGAATCCTGCACACAAAAAACAGCACAAATACTGTTATAACATGAACATAACAAGGTTTCATGCTCTTAAATGTTAAACAAATAGTGAAATAGGCATTAATAACAACCGTATTAGTAAGATACAGCAGAAATTTAAGTGGCATTTCAAACAAGTGTTAACTTGTTTGATAAGTATTAAATTCGAGGAACAGCACCTCTTATTTTGCTTGGGCAGCTTACAACCCAGCGGTATAACTATTGATTTCAAGTAACCCTTGCTTTCCTTCTCTCCGTCCTTCCCCCACCCTGGTTATCGGACTAGTTTCACTGTCCTTCTGACTAAATTTACTGTTTGTAAGCCTCATTGTCACCTTCCCCTCAGCTAACTATGAACCATTCTACATTTCCCTATCATTGTTTGCTTTGAAGATCGTTTTCATACCTTACCCGTCCACATATCTAGACTCCCTCTCCACTGACTCAGTGCCACTGTGGTAGAGTCA
Source organism: Leucoraja erinaceus (assembly GCF_028641065.1). Lineage (NCBI taxonomy): Eukaryota > Metazoa > Chordata > Chondrichthyes > Rajiformes > Rajidae > Leucoraja > Leucoraja erinaceus. The sequence goes on along the minus strand of NC_073386.1, from coordinate 56,021,904 downwards.
CTGGCTTACAGCATCAGAGACCCGTGTTTGATACTGATAATGGGTGCTGTCTACACGGAGTTTGTACGTCCTCCATGTGACCACGTGGGTTTTCTCTGGGTGCTCCGGTTTCCTCCCACATTCCAAAGACGTGCAGGTTTGTATGTTCATTGGCTTCTGTAAATTGTTCCCAATATGTAGGCTAGAACTACTGCGAATGGGTGATCGCTGGTCGGCGCAGACTCAGTGGGCCGAAGGGCCTGTTTCCACGCTGTTTCTCTAAAACTATGAACCTTTTTCACCCGTCAGCCCCTGTCCCATGAGGCAGAAGATACAAAAGCTTGAAAGCATGCACCATCAGATTCAGGAACAGCTTCTTCACTGCCATCACACTACTGAACCACTAAGCTAGGGTGTAGTCCCAATCTTCCAACCCATCTCATTGTGGGCTTTGGATGTTTTTCCCTGTAACTGTCCTGCTATAATGACATATTACTATATTCCGCACTCTGGTATTTTTCTCTTTGCACTAGCCATTGTACTTGTGCAGGTTAAACATCAGTATGAAATAGTTTGATTTCATTTGACTGGATAGCATGCATTCAAAATCTTAGCACAGTACATTGGTGACAATAAAAAACAAATATCTTCTTCCCGTCCCCCCCCCCCCCCCCCCCCCCCCCCCCCACCCCCACATCAGTCTGAAGAAGAGTCTAGACTAAAACGTCACCTATTCCGTTGCTTCATAGATGCTGCCTCACCCGCTGAGTTTCTCCAGCATTTTTGTCTACCTTAAACAAATACCAATATCACTGACAGTCACAGTCATAGAGTGATATGATATAGTGTGGAAACTGGCCCTTCAGCCCAACTTGCCCACACTGGCAAACATGTCCCAGCTACACTAGTCCCACCTGCCTGCATTTGGTCCATATCCCTCCAAACCTGTCCTATCCATGTAACTGTCCAACTGTTTCTTAAATGTTGGGACAGTCCCTGCCTCAACCTCCTCTCTGGCAGCTTGTTCCATACACCCACCACCTTTTGTGTGAAAAAGGTACCCCCTCAGATTCCTATTAAATCTTTTCCACCTCACCTTAAACCTAAATCCTCTAGTCCCCGATTCACCTACTCTGGGCAGCGACTCTGTGCATCGAAACAGTCCTCAACAATGCCTGCACTCATCATGCCAGCCTCTGAATCCCACATTTCAGCAAAGAACTGTTGCACCACCAGTAACTTTCAAAAGAGATTTTGAATCAAAAGATTTTGAGCCTTTCATTCAACATTTGTGAAATTATATTATTCTAAATTAATTTCCTATTCCTAAAAAATTAATACCAATAATAGTTAACAACGCCTTTAACCAAAGAGACAATCTTACACTACAAGAAAGAGTTTGACTAGCAATTATTCCTTATAATGTTGCCCGCAATATTCCCTGTAACAAGTAGTCAAAGGTGGGCTATTGAGTATAAGAGTCAAAAAGGACATGTTGCAGTACTTTGGTTAGGCTGCATTTAGAATACAGTGCACAGTTCTGTTTGCCCCATTATAGGATGGTTGTGGAAGTTTTGGGGAGCGTACAGAAAAGGTTTACCATAATGCTGCCCAGATTGGAGGGTATTACTAATAAGGAAAAATTGGATTGTTTTCTGTGGAAGTTTGGATGTTGAGGGTAAACCTGACAGAAAAATATAAAATTATTAGAGGTATAGATAGGGCAAACAGGGCAAACACGCAGTCAGCCGAGATAAGTTTAACTTAGCATCATGGTCGGCATGGATATTGTTCCTGTGCTCTACAGGTCTATGTTTTATGTTCCATGTTCTATCATAGGTCCTTGGCTCGAATTCCCATGAAAGTCTCCATTCTAGAACCCAGGTGTGGAGTAGTGTATTGGGGTCTGCGGGTTAAACAAAAGCTGGAACTTCACTCTTTCTCATAGAATTACATTCATTGCAACCTTTCTTTTGGAAATTGCCTGTATTCATCCCATCCTTAACATAAGCCATTTCTCCTATCAGTTGGCAAGACTGATTTTTTAACACAGAGTTGGCAAGACTGAAAACATTTTTCACACAGAGAGTGGTGAATCTCTGGAATTCTCTGCCACAGAAGGTAGTTGAGGCCAGTTCATTGGCTATATTTAAGAGGGAGTTAGATGTGGCCCTTGTGGCTAAAGGGATCAGGGGGTATGGAGAGAAAGCAGGTACAGGATACTGAGTTGGATGATCAGTCATGATCATATTGGATGGCGGTGCAGGCACGAAGGGCCGAATGGCCTACTCCTGCACCTATTTTCTATGTTTCTATAAGACCTTAACAGCATTGATGCGGAGGGATCTTAGAATCTAAAGTTCATAGCTCACTACAGGTGACAATACAAGTAGATAGGGTGGTAAAGAAGGTATTGTAGTATGTTTGCCTCCATTGCTAGGGGCATGAAGTACAAGAGTCAGGAAGTCATGATGCAACGCTGCAGGACTTTGGTTTGGTTGTATTTGGAATATTGTGTTTGGTCTCTGGTCAGCCCATTACAGGAAAGATGTGGAAGCTTTGGAGAAGGTGCAGAGGAAGTTTATCCCAATGCTGCCTGGATTAGAGGGGTTCAGCTGCAGGGAGAGGCTGGATAGATTTGGATTGTTTTCTCTGGAACGTTTGAGTTTGAGGGTACACTGGATAGATGTATACAAAATTATGAGCGGCATAGGGTGGACGGTCGGAAGCTTTTCTCAGGGTGGAAATGTCCAACACTAGAGTGTATAGCTACAAGGATAGAGGGGGAAAGTTTAATGAAGGTAGACAAAAGTGCTGGAGAAACTCAGCAGTTGCAGCAGCATCTATGGAGCAAAGGAAATAGGCAACGTTTCGGGCCGAAACCCTTCTTCAGACAGTTTAATGAAGATGTGCGGGGCAAGTTTTTTTCATAGGGTGGTGGGGGCCTGGAACACATTGCCAGGGGTAGTGATGGAGGCAGATACGATAGCGGCATTTGTGAGGCTTTTGGACAAGTACATGGAAATGCAGGGATTTATGGATATGGATCATGTGCAGGCAGATGAGATCTGTTCAGCTAGGCATCATGTTCAGCACCAACAAGGTGTGTCGAAGGGTCCGTTCCTGTGCTGTACTGTTCTATTGGACAGGCAGTGATTCTGTGGCAGCAAAAGAGACTCCAGGATGGCGTACTGGAGCCAGAGTGCAGGATATCTTGGTGTAACTGCAGGACATTCTTGTGGTGGAGGGTAAACAGCTGGAGGTTGGTGTGCACATTGGAACAAGTGGCATGGGTAAGAAAAGGGATGAGGGCCTGCAGAGTGAATACAGAGTTAAGCAAAAGAACTGTGCAGGAAGGAACTGCAGATGCTGGTTTAAAATGAAGGTAGACACAAAATGCTGGAGCAACTCAGCGGGACACGCATCATCTCTGGAGAGAAGGAATGGGTGACGTTTCGGGTCAAGACCCTTCTTCAGGCTCTTTCTATAAGCAAAAGAACTGTTGGTTTAAGTTGCATTTATTTCAATATGAGAGGCCTGACAGGTAAGATAAACGAACTCTGGGTATAAAAAAATATAGCTAATGGGTTAACATTACCTCCATGATATCTTTAATAATTGGAGTCCACCTGGAAAGGTCGTAACTTTCCTCTGCACTGCGATCTTTCCGCACAGGTTTACGTTGCTGGGTACCAGACTGAAAGTACAATGCCATCAATTAATAAACAGCTAACATAAACCTTTGCAATGTTAGAATTTTAAGGTTAATCAGTCCCCGTTGACAATAATTTTCTGCCAAGATGAGAAAACAATTTATGTATGAAGGAACTGCAGATGCTGGTTTAAACGGAATATAGACACAAAATGCTGGAGTAGCACAGCGAGACAGGCAGCATCTCCGGAGAGTAGGAATGGGTGTCGTTTTGAGTCGAGAAGGGTCTGAAGAAGGGTCTCAATCCAAAACGTCAGCCATTCCTTCTCTCCAGAGATGCTGCCTGTCCCGCTGAGTTACTCCAGCACGTTGTGTCTATCTTCGGAGAAAACAAGTTAAATGGTTTTTAAATATTCATGTGATACAAAGGCCAGATTGCACACCAGTCTGACATAAATCAGAGGCATGATGATTTTGCAATTTAAAATATGTTGATGCTATAACTCACAGAGAGGATAGGAACATCGAGAAACTTCCAATTTTCAATAATATCACGGTTTTCTGCAATTTTTCCATGCTGAATGAGCTTGCCAAGGTTCTCTTCTGTTGTTCCTGCAGGAGATACAGTAAAACCACTTATTTGGTCTGTGAATCATTTTTAATTAATTTAAAATATTATAGAAAATAAATGTTTATCACACCAGTCCATCAGCTTTATTTTCAAATTTGAGTTACAAATTCATCTGCACATCTTTCCCACCTTGCAACAGTCCTAAAAGCTTTAATATGCCATACATCTGCTAAGCTTCATGCATGTGTTAGCAAAATGGTACTCATACCCTGGTGAACATTAATGGCTCTGAAATAGTGATGGTTGAAAGCTTCATGTTCTGAGGAATAACTATCACCAGCAACTTGTCCTAGACTAGCCATAGCGAAGCAATGGTCAAGAACGCACACCAACATTTCTACTTCCTTAGAAGGCATGTCCCCAACAACTCTCCCCAATTTCTACAGAGACGCCATAGAAAGCATTTTATCAGGATGCATCGCAGCCTGGTTCAGGAACAGTTCCAGCCAAGACCACAAGAAATTGCAGAGGATTGTGGATGCAGCCCAGACCATTACGCCAAGCAACCTCCCTTCCACTGACTCCATCTAGGGCCAGCAACACAATTAAGGACCAGTCTCACCTCAGACACTCACTCTTCTCTCCTCTCAAATCAGGCAAGAGGTTCAGAAGTGTGAAAACGCATACCTCCAGATTCAGGGACAGCATCTTCCCAGATGTCATCAAGCAACTGACCCATCCTATCACCAACTAGAGAGTGTTCCTAAGAATTATCTTTAATCGGATAATACGGGACTTTATCTTGCACTAAATGTTATCCCTTTTATCCTATATCTGTACACTGTGGACAGCTTCATTGTAATCATGTATAGTCTTCATGCTGACTGGAAAGCACGCAACAAAAAGCTTTTAATTTAAAACAATTTCAGTAGACGAGACAATAAACTAAACTATAATACATTTCCTCACAGCCCAATGGTTACACATTAGCAAGTTAGTTTGGAGTACTGCAAAATTACATGGTAGATGGTCTGAGGAGACGGTCAAAGGTAAAAACTGGATCTAAAGATCGTCATACTTGTTTTTTTTTTACAAAAATGCTAATCAATTCAGCCTAACAATTAACAGATGAAAATATTACCATATTATTGAAAAGAGGAAAAGGATGGGACAATTATTTTTACTGGGCACAAATAATTTAGTTTTCATTTCTGGTATTGGATGATCACAAGGACAGAATACAAATCTAAAGACGTGAGTTATGTCATTCCATAACTTTTCCTTATTGTGCCTATTTGATACATCAACGGAGAATATTTGCAAATTTGCGACGTACAAACATTGCCACAGAATTATCAGTAATTAATTATTATTTGTTATCAATCACCATTTAATTAATTAATTAACAATTAATTGTTGGGTGAATAATTAGGTGATTATTATGAGACATCATTATCTTTCTTTAAAAAAAATAAGTAATTTATAGCATCTGGCTATAGCTTTGGTATTTTAATTTCTGCAGATTCCACAAATATAGGTAGTTTTGCTATAACATGATACTGTAGTTCCATTCCTAAAAAACCTCGCATCATAGAAAATCATGTTATAAAAACAATTGTGTCAATGGGGAAAAGTGGGTTACGGGACAGAGAGTTTCAGACATGCAATAAAAACGTTATTTTTCCTGCAGCATTATCAAAAACAAAGGTGTTTTGAATATCTTTACGTTCATTTTTACATGGATAGTCCACAGTCGTTTAAATGCTGTTATTGCTGAATTAAATGCTGCCTCAACTACCTCTTCTTGGCAGCTTGTTCCATATTCCCACCACCCTCTGAGTGACAATGTTGCCCCTTAAGTTCATATTAAATCTTGTCCCTTGCACCTTAAACTTATGTCCTCTGGGTTTTGATTCCCCTACCCTGATTAAAGAAAATATAATCTGTGCAATACATCACAAATTGGTGCCAATGCCACAAACCCATTCGCAGATGTATGCCAACTTGTAAAATTGATACATGTAAGAAACGACTACCAGAAACTGAATGTATAACATCTACTGTACCATTTACATGGAAGATGTAAAGCAAGATGATCCTTAGTTTGTCATAATCCCCAATGGATTTGTCAAGCAAAAAGGGCAGAATGATTCTCATGGGATCCTTAATTTTTTGGCTTTGTGCATCAGTTCCAACGGCTAGGTCCTTAAGAGAAACAAAACATCAACTTAACATTAAAGGCATTTTTTGCTCTACAAATCTTTGAACAAGTTACTTATTTCCATGCACTGTACTGAAAATACCCAAAAGCTACATTTATGATCTAACATCACATCGTAGTTTAACATTTAGCGTTTTGAAGCACAAAGAATGTTATTTACCTGTTCGGCCTTGCACATTTTTTTGACTATCCCATTAAAATGCTTCATACAGTCTTCAGCTAGAGTCAGATAGGTTGTTTGCTGCATGGTTGGGAAGAGGGTGGGAGGAGGGGAAAATATGCCACATGTTAATGAAAAAAATTTCAATCAAAAGATCCGAACACAAGCTCTGATAGGTCTCTCTTCAACATCATTTCAGGTATTTATGCTCACAATGTGGAATTGACTTTTTACCATTTTACTCTAAGGACAGCTTACAATAAATATTCCAGACAACATGATCTTTTTCGCTGCTTCTTCAATATGCCTACATGCCATTTGTGTGGCTCATTTTGATATCAGTACTCTTAGAATTTATGCAAGACACACATAGATCACTTTCTCGAATTTAGATTATTTACACCAATAACATTTGGTGTTACACCATAATTTATCATCCACAATTTATAATTTCAGAAATCTTTCAGAACAATGGTGTTAATGTCAATTAATCTGTGCTTCCACCAGAAGGGTAAGGTATTTGATCTTTTTTATTTTTAAAAAGTAACAAATCCATAAAACGCCACTGAAATATAATATTTGTGTTAATCTGCAATGCAATGGTGAAGTGTAATGTAAATAACACAAAAATAATACAATAAACAGACAATAATTAAGATGTACAACAACCTATTCTTCCATCTTTATTTCCTCTGTAAATCTATGATATACTGTATATAAATGTGATATAAATAGAAATGACTTGGACTTCAATGTGGTTGGTAAGTTTGCAGATGACACCAAGATTGCTGGGGTTGAGGACTGTGCGGAAGGCTGACAAAGTATATCATGGGATATAAATCAGCTACAGAAATGGGCGGAGAAATGGCAGATGGAGTTTAATCTGAACAAGTGTTGCACTGTGGGAGGTCAAGTGTAAGGGGAAAATATACAAATAATGACATGGCCCTTAACAGCATTGATGTACAGAGGGATATTGGGGTCCAAGTCCATAATTCCCTGAAAGTGGCAACACAAGTAGATACAGTGGTAAAGAAGGGATATGGTATGCATGCTTTCATAGGTCCGATCATTGAGTATAGCAATCAGGAATTCATGATGCAGATTTACAGTGCTTTGGTTACGATGCATTTAGACTGTTAGGGTGTTTTTTAAAGCATCTGGCACTATATTAAATAAGGTGCAAGATGTATTCTCACAGTGGAAATGTATTTATTTCATTCTCTCTCTCTCTCGCTCACTCCCTTCCTCCCCATCCCTTTTGCCCCTTCCACTTTCTTTCATTTCACTCTCCCCGCCTTTCTTACTTCCGTCCCTCCCTATTTCCACTTCCCTTCACCAAGCCCCCCCATCGATTCCATCTACACATCACGCTACCTCGGGAAAGCAGCCAACATAATCAAGGACTATTTACACCCCGGTCACTCCTCCTTCTCCCATCTCTTGTCAAGGCAGATGATACAAAAGCTTGTAAATATGTATCACCAGATTCTTGAATAACTTCTTCTCTGCTGCTATCAGACTACTGAATGGACCTCATATGTTAAGAGTGGGGCCCGATTTCCTAACCTACCTCATTGCAGCTCTTGTACTTTTTTTTGATCAGCACTTCTACTGTAACCATAATTCTGTAACACTATATTCTGCATTCTGCCATTTTCCCTTTGCACCACCTGTTTTACTTGTGTATGGCTTGATCATATGTGTGGAATGATTTGACTAGACACCATACAAACAAAACTTTTCACTGTATCTCAGTACATGTGGCAAAACTAAAGCAAATATTACAAATAGCATTATAGCAATAGCAAAGCACATTGCAACTAAGACTGGGTACATGTGAGGAAATATGCTACAAAATGAATAATTTAGCTAACTGAAATAGCTGCAGCATATTGTAGAACATACTAAAGTCACCCCAAACTTCTATTGTACCTTGGCCTTTTGTTTTCGGAAAGCAGGCAACTTTTTCATCATTTGAGATAAAGAACTTACGGTAACCTGGAAAATAAAGCACGTCCAGAAAAATTACCATCAAGGATTAAATTAGTTTTAGTTTGAAACCTGTCAAGATAGGGCCATTGACGTCTTGTAGCTGTCGGAGTTTGGGGGTTAAGAGAATGCAAATCAGCGGTTGGAATTTAAGGAACTTTATTTCATGAGATAGTTTCTAATGGAGACGGTGATTCACCCAACCTTACATCATCCAGTTTGCTGAAACATTCCACAATGACCTCCGTTACTCCTATCCCCAAATCAGTTTCATAAGTGGATTATTATTAACAAGTACAATTATTTTGTTCTTAAATATATTTCTATTTACCTTATGATCATCTTTCAAATATTTCATTCCAAGACCAAGGTCTATCCAGTTTATGCCGAAGAACAAAAGAAATGGGAGCACTAGACTATTGGGGCATGGTGGCTCAGCGTTGGAGTTGCTGCCTTACAGCGCTTGCAGCGCCGGAGACCTGGGTTCGATCCTGACGACGGGTGCTGTCTGTATGGAGTTTGTACATTTTCCCCGTGACCTGCGTGGGTTTTCGCCAAGATCTTCGGTTTCCTCCCACACTCCAAAGACGTACAGGTATGTAGGTTAATTGGCTTGATGTATGTGTACAATTGGCCCTAGTGTGTGTGTGTAGGATAGTGTTAGTGTGCGGGGATCGCTGATCAGTGCGGACTCGGTGGGCTGAAGGGCCTGTTCCCTCGCTGTGCCTCTAAAACTAAAACTAGACTGCATCAGTCCTGTACACCATTCAATATGACCTTGAATATGAAATTGTATACCTCTTCCTATCCCTGACCTATTTGCAGCCCATAGCCATCCCCAGCAGTGGTCTAAAAATCCACCACTGCTTATGTGAAATTTATCCTCGTCACAGTCTTAACTTTTCACTCCTCTCTCAGGACCAGCTAATCAGATTCAGCTGCTATTCACTTGCAAATATTCTCTACTTACAAATATTCTCCACTTCAGCTTCTGAAGTTAAGCATGCAAGGTTTGAGGATGGAATCGGAAAGGGCCTTTGAGGAATATATAGAAAGGCAGAAATAACTCGTGGGCAATTAGAAGGCCCAAAGGCGACCATAAAATGGATTTAGTGAGTCGGATTAAAGAAAATCCCAAAGCTTTTTACACCTACATTATAAATAAAAGGATAACCACTTAAGGATCAAGAAGGGAATTTCTGCTTGAAAGCTGGGGATGTAGAAATAAAGAAATACTTTGGTACTAAAGAGATGCTTTGCATCTGTTTGGACTCCTATATATCGGCGAGACCAATAGCAGACTCAGGGATCGCTTTGCTGAACACCTTTGCTCAGTCTGCCTAGGCCTACACGATCTCTGGGTTGCTAAACACGTTAACTGCCCCTCTCGTTCCCACACTGACCTTTCTGTCCTAGGCCTCCTCCACTGTCAGGGTGTGGCCAAATGCAAATTGGGGGAACAACACCTCATATTTCACTTGGGCAGCTGACAACCCAGCGGTACGAATATTGATTTCTCCAACTTCAAGTAACTCTTGCTTTCCCTCTCTCTCCGTCCCTCGCCCACCCTTGTTCTCTGACTAGTTTCACTGTCCTCCTCATTACTTTTACTGTCTGTAAGCCTCGTTGTCACCTTCCCCTTAGCCAACGATGAACCATTCTACTTTTCCTTGATCATCATCTGCTTTTCACATCTTATCCTCCATATCTCTGGAATCCCTCTCGTCTGACCCTCAGTCAGTCAGTCTGAAGAAGGGTCTCGACCCAAAACGTCACCCATTCCTTCTCTCCAGAGATGCTGCCTGTCCCACTGAGTTACTCCAGTATTTTGTGTCTTTCTTCAACATTAAACTTAACATGTGCTCTGCCCGGTGAACTGAGTGGCTAATCAAACTTTCCACAAATGTTGTTTCTATAGTTACCATATAACCATATAACAATGACAGCACGGAAACAGGCCATCTCGACCCTTCTAGTCCGTGCCGAACACATAATCTCCCTTAGTCCCATATACCTGCGCTCAGACCATAACCCTCCATTCCCTTCCCATCCATATAACTATCCAATTTATTTTTAAATGAAGTAGTTTGGCCAATGCAAATACAGATTCTGCGAGTTTGGCTGCTTTGTCGCTCTGCATTGTTAGAAACATGAATTAATTCAACACAGATGCTTGCACTTTATTCAGCTTCATTTTTGTGCTTTTTTTTCCCGAACTCATTCTAAGACCATGTGAGTCTCTTATTTTTCCTTTCTGAATAAGTTGCCTTTATAGAGGTTAAATTCAGCTGCCATTCTGAAATGTCTGCCCCAAGTACTTTGATGAAATTATCCGCTACGTTTGATCACTTTGAAGATGCTGGAGCACTGATTCACAGAAGAATATAAAGACAGAAGACGTGTGCAAGCACTTGGTTTGCATGAAAGATTGATACAAATCAAATGAGAATGTTTAAAATGATATAGTGGATCAATCTGGTAAACACAGATAAACAATGTTCACTGTTGGTCTTGGCCTAGGTGGAAATGGCAGGAAAGATGGTGGAATGTTCCTTCTGCGGACCTGGAAGGCAGGGAGACTTCCCATATTTGTAGGAAGTGTGTTTCGCTGCAGCTCCATAGGGAAAACGTTAGGGAACTGGAGCTGCAGATGGATGGCCGCGGGCTCATCGTGGCAGTGTCATATATAGGAGTTAGGGTGAGGAGGTCATATATAAGGTACAGGAAGAGAGTAGATGGGTGACCACCAAGAAAAGGAAGAGGCAGAGAATGCCCCAAACCCCTCTGACCATTCCTCTTCAAAACATGGTAGACCCGTTTTAATACTCTTGGGGGAGTTGAACCTGACAGGGGAGAGCAGCAGCAGTCAGGTCTGTGGTATCAGGCCAGGCTCTGAGGCAAAACATAACATTTAAGAAGCAGTTAGACAGGTACATGGATAGGGCAGGTTTGGAGGGATATGGACCAAATACTGGCAGGTGGGACTAATGTAGCTGGGACATGTTGGCGGGTTTGGGTAAGTTGGGCTGAAGGGCCTGTTTCCACACTGTATCACTCTATATTGCGGAGAAGGGTAAAGTCAGGTAGAACCATAGTGATAGGAGACTCATTAGTTAATGAGACAGACAATTCATGGTCGGCACAGACATTGTTAGCCAAAGGGCCTGTTCCTGTACGGTATTTTCTAATTTAGGTTAGTTTAGAGATGCAGCATGGAAACCGACCCTTTGGCTCACCACGTTTACACTGACCATTAACCATCTGTTCACACTAGTGCTGTGTTACCCTACTTTGTCATCCACTCTCTCTACACATTAATGGTAATTGTGCAGGAGCCCAATAACCTAAAGTTCACATGTCTTTGCTATGAGGGAGGAGACTGGAGCATCTGGTGGAAACCCACGTGGTCTCAGGAAGAACATGCAAACTCCACACACAGCACTCATTCCATGTCAGGATTGAACCTGGGACTCTGGCGCTGTGAGGCAGCAACTCTACCAGCTATGCCACAAGTGTCAGCAATGTTCTACCATATATATTCTGTGATGAGGGAAATCAAAAGACACAATTTAAAAAAGTTACGAAAGACAATTTTAAAAGCTAGAATTAGATCATCTGAAATAGAAAAAAGATGTGGAGATATTTCCATTTTCCATCATTGCTCTTAAAGTTTTTAAAACAAAATATTTGTTCGCAAGCGGTGGGGGTGAGAGGTGGGGGAAGCGAGATAATGATTTTGAAATGTTAATGCAAAAATTATCAACAGATGATAATTATCAATCATCTTTTGCTAGGCTTGATGTGTGGTATCAGGCAAAGACCATAAACCAGTCAAAACCTAGTTACATTTCCTGTCAATACAATGCCAGTGAAACCTACTGAGAAGATCGTCTTGCTGAACTGCATCTGCAACAGTAAAGAATCCATTGAGGTTAAAATGGAAGCCTCTGGCCAATCCTGGTTCTGCTGTCAGCCCAATTCACAAGGGAGTATTTCCGTGTAATGCCCCAAGAATGGTTGTCGAAAAAGGTTAGAAGTTACTTACTTTTCCTTCCGTCGCCTTGCTGCTTTTGGCAAGTTCCTTTACCAATTTGGGTATTTTACTGTGTGAAAAAAAAGTACACAGTAGCTTATTTTTAAATTCGCCTGAACAAGCCAGATTTGCAGATGCCACAAACTAAGATTTCAAAAATTCCAAGCAAATTTCAGAGCAATCAGCTAGTATAAAGTAACTACTTAAAAAGAGGAACACAAGAGACAACAGATGCTGCAATCCAAAAAAGATGCATGAGGAACGCAGGTCAGGCAGCATCTGTGGAGGAAATAGACAGGCGACTTTTCGAGTTGGGATTCTTTTTCAGACTGATGGGGTAACCTGGCACGTCACTTTGCTCCTTTCCCCTCCGTAAGCTTATCTCCCAACCCCATTTCTCCTTTTATCATCTTTTCCTTCCTCCTTGTACACTGCCGCCTGTATCTCCCCCTACAGATTGAACATTTCACTTCTCTTTGTTTCTTATTTGATCGTTTTGTCCACTTTTCACATCCAGCTTTCGTCGCTATCACCCCCCCCCCCCCCCCCCCCCCCCCCCCCCCCAACTCACCTCTATCCACCTATCACTTGCCCAACTTTGAATGGGTGGCAGTCAAACGACAGAGAAGTAAAACAAGCATATTCCTTACCTCCAGATTCAGGACAGTTTGTTCCTAGCTATTATCAGGCAACTGAATCATCCTACCACAACTAGAGAGCTATTTGGTGACCTTCGGACTATCTTTGATCGGACTTTACTTTGCACTAAACATTATTCCCTTATCATGTATCTATACACTGTAAATGGATCGATTGTAATCATGTATTGTCTTTCCGCTGACTGAATAGCACGCAACAAAAGCTTTTCACCGTACCTTGGTACACTTGACAATAAACTAAGCTAAACTAAGGCTCCCTTCAAAAGACAATAGATAATAGGTGCAAGAGTAGGCCATTCGGCCCTTGGATCCAGCACCACCATTCAATGTGATCATGGCTGATCATCCACAATCAGTACCCGTTCTTGCCTTCTCCCCATATCCCTTGACTCTGCTATCTTTCGATCTATAGAAGCCCTCTCTTGAAAGCATCCAGAGAATAGGCATGCACTACTTTCTGACGCAGGGAATTTCACAGATTCACAACACTCTAGGTGAAAAAGGTTCTCCTCATCTCCGTTCTAAATAGCCCAAGCCTTATTCTTAAGACCCTGGTACTGCACTCCCCCAACATCGGCAACATGTTTCCTGCCTCCAGCTAATCCCTTAATAATCTTACAGTGGCTTGCAAAAGTTTTCATACCCCTTGAACTTTTCCACATTTTGTCACGTTACAACCACAAACGTAACTGTATTTTATTGGGATTTTATGTGATAGACCAACACAAAGTGGCGCATAATTGTGAAGTGGAAGGAAAATGATACATGGTTTTCAATTTTTTTTACAAATAAAAAAAACTGAAAAGTGTGGCGTGCAAAAGTATTCAGCCCCCTTTACTCTGATACCCCTAAATAAAATCCAGTGCAACCAATTGCCTTCAGAAGTCACCTAATTAGTAAATAGAGTCCACTTGTGTGTAATCTAATCTCAGTATAAATACAGCTGTTCTGTGAAGGCCTCAGAGGTTTGTTAGAGAACATTAGTGAACAAACAGCAAACAACAAACGCAAAAAGACAACGCAAAAAGACAAACGACAAACGACAAACGCAAAAAGACAAACGACAAAAGCAAAAAGACAAACGTTATGTTTGTCTTTTTGCGTTTGTCGTTTGTCAAACGACAAACGCAAAAAGCATTTGTCATTTGTCTTTTTGCGTTTGTCGTTTGTCTTTTTGCGTGTCGTTTGTCGTTTGTCTTTATGTCGTTTGTCTTTTTGCGTTTGTCGTTTGTCTTTTTGCGTTTGTCGTTTGTCTTTTTGCGTTTGTCGTTTGTCTTTTTGCGTTTGTCGTCGTCTGTTGCAGAAAGTCGTTTGTCAAACGCAAAAAGCGTTTGTCTTTTTGCGTTTGTCGTCGTCTTTTTGCATTTGTCGTCGTCTTTTTGCAGAAAGACAAACGACAAACGCAAAAAGACAAACGACAACCGCAAAAAGAAAACGACAAACGCAAAAAGACAAACGACAAAACGCGCAAAAGACAAACGACAAACAGAAAACGACAAACGCACAAAAGACAGACAACGACAAACGCAAAAAAGACAAACGACAAACGCAAAAAGACAAATGACAAACGCGCAAAAAGACAAACGACAAACGCGAAAAGACAAACGACAAACGCGAAAAGACAAACGACAAACGACAAACGACGTTTGAAAGACAAACGTTTGTCGTTTGTCTTTTTGCGACAAACGCGGAAAAAGACAAAACGACAAACGTCGTTTGACAAAACGACAAAAAGCGAAAAAACGACAAACGACAAACGCGAAAAAGACAAACGACAAACGCGAAAAAGAAAACGACAAACGCAAAAAGACAACGTCAAACGCAAAAAGACAAACGTCAAACGCTTTTGCGACAAAGTCAACGACAAACGCGTTTGACAACGCAAAAAGACAAACGGCAAACGCAAAAAGGCAAACGACAAACGGAAAAAGACAAACGACAAACGCAAAAAGACAAACGACAAAAGCAAAAAGACAAACGAAAAACGGAAAAAGACAAACGACAAACGCAAAAAAACAAACGACAAACGCAAAAAGACAAACGACAAACGCAAAAAGACAAACGACAAACGCAAAAAGACAAACGACAAACGCAAAAAAACAAACGACAAACGCAAAAAAACAAACGACAAACGCAAAAAGACAAACGTCACAAACGTTGTCTTTTTGCGTTGACAAACGTCAAAAAAAGACAAACGACAAACGCAAAAAACGTGACGTTTGTCGTTTTGCGTTTGCAAAAACGACGTTTGTTCGTTTGTCTTTTTTTGCGTTTGTCTTTGGCGTCAAACGTCAAAAAGACAAACGACAAAACGCCAAAAGAAAGACGACAAAAGCGTTTGACAAACGCAAAAAGACGACGACAAACGACAAAACAGACAAAAAGCAAAAAAACAAAAAGGACAAAACGACAAAAAAGACAACGCAAAAAAACGACAAAAAGACAAAACACGACAAACGCAAAAGACAAACGAACAAACGCAAAAAAGACAAACGACAAACGCAAAAAGACAAACGACAAACGCAAAAAGACAAACGAAAACGCAAAAAGACAAACGACAAACGCAAAAAGACAAACGACAAACAAACGCAAAAAGACAAACGACAAACGCAAAAAGACAAACGACAAACGCAAAAAGACAAACGACAAACGCAAAAAGAAAAACGAAAAACAAACGAAAAAGACAAACGAAAAACGACAAACGCAAAAAGACAAAAGACAAACGACAAACGCAAAAAGAAAAACGAAAAACGACAAAACGCAAAAAAAAAAAAAAAACAAACGCAAAAAAACAAAAACGACAAACGACAAAAGACAAAAGACAAACGCAAAAAGACAAACGACAAACGCAAAAAGACAAACGACAAACGCAAAAAGACAAACGACAAACGAAAAAAGACAAACGACAAACGCAAAAAGACAAAACGACAAACGCAAAAAGACAAACGACAAACGCAAAAAGACAAACGACAAACGAAAAAAGACAAACGACAAACGACAAACGCAAAAAGACAAACGACAAACGCAAAAAGACAAACGACAAACGACAAAAGACAAACGACAAACGACAAACGCAAAAAGACAAACGACAAACGAAAAAGACAAACGACAAACGCAAAAAGACAAACGACAAACGCAAAAAGACAAACGAAAAAGCAAAAAGACAAACGACAACGCAAAAAGACAAACGACAACGCAAAAAGACAAACGACAAACGCAAAAAGACAAACGACAAACGCAAAAATACAAACGACAAAAGCAAAAAGACAAACGACAAACGCAAAAACAAACGACAAACGCAAAAAGACAAACGACAAACGCAAAAAGACAAACGACAAACGCAAAAAAAAGACAAACGACAAACGCAAAAAGACAAACGACAAACGCAAAAAGACAAACGACAAACGCAAAAAGACAAAACGACAAACGCAAAAAGACAAAAGACGAACGCAAAAAGACAAACGACAAACGCAAAAAGACAAACGACAAACGACAAACGCAAAAAGACAAACGACAAACGCAAAAAACAAAACACAAAGCAAAAAACCGACAAACGTCAAACGAAAACGTTGTCGTTTGTCTTTTTTGCGTTTGACGTTTTGTCTTTTTGACGTTTGCTTTTTGTCTTTTTGCGTTTGCAAAAAACACAAACGGACAAAAAAAAAAAGTTCGTTTGTCGTTTGTCGTTTTGCCGGTTTCGTTTGTCTTTTTGCGTTTGTCGTTTGTCTTTTTGCGTTTGTCGTTTGTCTTTTTGCGTTTGTCGTTTGTCTTTTTGCGTTTTTCGTTTGTCTTTTTTGCGTTGTCGTTTGTCTTTTTGCGTTGTCGTTTGTCTTTTTGTTTGTCTTTTTGCGTTTGTCGTTTGTCTTTTTGCGTTTGTCGTTTGTCTTTTTGCGTTTGTCGTTTGTCTTTTTGTTTTTGTTGTTTGTTTTGTCGTTTGTCGTTCTTTTTGCGTTTGTCGTTTGTCTTTTTGCGTTTGTCGTTTTGCGTCGTTTTGTCTTTTAGCGTTTGTCTTTTTGCGTTTGCGTTTGTCTTTTTGCGTTTGTCGTTTGTCTTTTTGCGTTTGTCGTTTGTCTTTTTGCGTTTGTCCGCCGTCGTTTGGCGTTTGTCGTTTGTCTTTTTGCGTTGTTTGTTTTTTTTCGTTTGCCGTTTGTCTTTTTGCGTTGTCGTTTGTCTTTTTGCGTTTGTCGTTTGTCTTTTTGCGTTTGTCGTTTGTCTTTTTGCGTTTGTCGTTTGTCTTTTTGTTTTGCGTTTGTCTTTTTGCGTTTGTCGTTTGTCTTTTTGCGTCGTCTTTGTCGTGTCTTTTTGCGTTTGTCAAATCTTTTTGCGTTTGTCGTTTGTCTTTTTGCGTTTGTCGTTTGTCTTTTTGCGTTGTCTTTTTGCGTTTGTCGTTTGTCTTGCTGCAAAAAGACGACGCAAAAAGACAAACGACAAACGCAAAAAAGACAAACGCTTTTGAAGACAAAACAACACACTCAAGCAAACGTCAAAAAGCGTTCTGTCATTGCGTATTGTTTACAAACGACAACGCAAACGACAAACGACACAACGAAAAAAAGACAAACGACAAACGCAAAAGAACGTTTGTCAAACCGCAAAAGTTGACGACGACACGCAAAAAGACAAACGACAAACGTCCAAAAGCGTTTGTCGACAAAACGCAAAAACGCGTTTGTGTCGTCTTTTCGTTTTGCGTTTGTCTTTTTGACAAACGTTTGTCAATAAAAAATACAAACGACAAACGTTTGTCGTTTGTCTTTTTGCAACGACAAACGTTTGTCTTTTTGCGTTTGTCAACGCACCAGAAAAAACGACGTTTGTCAAACGCAAAAGCGTTTGTCAAAACGACAAACCGCGTTTTGTCTTTGTCGACAACGACAAACGTCAAAAAAGACAAACGTCAAAACGCAAACGACAAACACAACGTCAAAATCCAAAAATACTTTTTGTCAAACGCAAAAAGACAAACGCAAAACGCAAAAGACAACGTTTGTCTTTTTGCGTTTGTCGTTTGTAAACTTTTTGAAAACAAAAAGTTTGTCTTTTTGCGTTTGTCAAAAAACTACAAACGAAAAAACGACAAACGACAAACGCAAAAATACGTTTTGTCAAAACAAAAAACGCGTTTGTGTGCAAAACGCAACCCAAACAAGACAAACGAACAAACGCAAAAACAACGTCAAACACAAAAGACAAACGCAAACGCAAAAACGTTTGTCGTCGTTTGTCTTTTTGCGTTTGTCGTTTGTCGCAAAAAGAAAACGACAAAACGTCAAAAGACAAACGACCAACGCAAACGCACAAACGACAAACGTTTGTCAACCCACTTTTTGCGTTTGTCGTTTGTCTTTTTGCGTTTGTGCGTTTGTCTTTTTGCGTTTGTCGTTTGACTTTTTGCGTTTGTCGTTTGTCTTTTTGCGTTTGTCGTTTGTCTTTTTGCGTTTGTCGTTTGTCTTTTTGTCTTTTGTCGTTTGTCTTTTTGCGTTTGTCGTTTGTCTTTTTGCGTTTGTCGTTTGTCTTTTTGCGTTTGTCTTTTGTCTTTTTGCGTTTGTCGTTTGTCGTTTGTCTTTTTGCGTTTGTCGTTTGTCGTTTGTCGTTTGTCGTTTTGCGTTTGTCTTTTTGCGTTTGTCGTTTGTCTTTTTGCGTTTGTCGTTTGTCTTTTTGCGTTTGTCTTTTTGCGTTTGTCGTTTGTCTTTTTGCGTTTGTCTTTTGTCTTTTTGCGTTTGTCGTTTGTCTTTTTGCGTTTTTCGTTTGTCTTTTTGCGTTTGTCGTTTTGTCTTTTTGCGTTTGTCGTTTTTTGCGTTTGTCGTTTGTCTTTTTGCGTTTTTCTTTTTCTTTTTGCGTTTGTCTTTTTGCGTTTGTCGTTTGTCTTTTTGCGTTTGTCGTTTGTCTTTTTGTTTTTTTGTTTTTTGTTGTCTTTTTGCGTTTGTCATTTGTCTTTTTGCGTTTGTCGTTTGTCTTTTTGCGTTTGTCGTTTGTCTTTTTGCGTTGTCTTTTTTTGCGTTTGTCGTTTTGTCTTTTTGCGTTTGTCGTTTGTCTTTTTGCGTTTTCGTTTGTCGTTTTGCGTTTGTCGTTTTGTCTTTTTGCGTTTGTCTTTTTGCGTTTGTGTTTGTCTTTTTGCGTCGTCTTTTGTCTTTTTGCGTTTGTTGTCCTTTAGCATCCATCGCTGTCCTTTCGCCCTTCGTCGCCCTCCGCCTTCGCCTTCCATCGTCTTTTTGCGTTTTTCAATTTGCGTTTGTCTTTTTGCATTTGTCGTTTGTCTTTTTGAGTTTGTCTTTTTGCGTTTGTCTTTTGTCTTTTTGCGTTTGTCGTTTGTCTTTTTGCGTTTGTCGTTTGTCTTTTTGCGTTTGTCGTTGTCAATAAGACAACAAACGCAATAAGACAATAAACGCAAAAAGACGACGAACGCAAAAAGACGACGAGCGCAAAAAAAACGACAAACGCAAAAAGACAAACGCAAAAAGACAAACGCAAAAAGACAAACGCAAAAAGACAAACGACAAACGCAAAAAGACAAACGACAAACGCAAAAAGACAAACGACAAACGCAAAAAGACAAACGCAAGAAGGCAAACGCAAAAAGACAAATGACAAACGCAAAAAGACAAACGACAAACGTCAAAAAGACAAACGACAAACGCAAAAAGACAAACGACAAACGCAAAAAAAGACAAAACTACAAACGCAAAAACACAACGACAAAACAAAAACAAACGCAAACGACAAAAAACAAAAACGACAAACGACAAACGCAAAAAGACAAACGACAAAAACGCAAAAAACCAAACGTTTGTCGACAAAACGTCGTTTGTCTTTTTGACGTCGTCAAACGCAGAAAGACAAACGACAAAAACTCAAAAAGACAAACGACAAACGACAAAAAAGACAACGCAAAAAAAGACAAACGACAAACGCAAAAAGAAAAACGACAAACGTAAAAAAACAAACGACAAACGCAAAAAACAAACGACAAAAGCACAAAACAGACAAACGCAAAAAGACAACAAACAAACGCAAAAAGAAAACAGACAAACGCAAAAAGACAAACGACAAACGCACAAACGACAAACGCAAAAAGACAACAGACAAACGACAAAAAAAAAACCAAAAAGGCAAAACAGACAAAAGCAAAACAACAAACAACAAAAGAAAAAAAACAACGACAAAAAGAAAAAAGAAAAAAGAAAAACAAAAACGAAAAAAGAAAAACGACAACGCAAAAAGACGAACAAAAACGCAAAAAGACGACGCAAAAAGACGAACGACAAACGCAAAAAGACAAACAAACGCAAAGCGAAAAAGACAAACGACAAACGCAACAGACAAACGACAAACGAAAAAGGACAAACGACAAACGAAAAAGGACAACGCAAAAATACAAACGACAAACGCAAAAGGACAAACGACAAACGCAAAAGGACAAACGACAAACGCAAAAGGACAAACGACAAACGCAAAAGGACAACGACAAACGCAAAACGACAAACGACAAACGAAAAACGACAAGCGACAAACGCAAAACGACAAGCGACAAACGAAAAAAGACAAACGACAAACGCAAAAAGACAAACGACAAACGCAAAGAGACAAACGACAAACGCAAAAAGACAAAACGACAAACGCGCAAAAAAGACAAACGACAAACGCAAAAACGACAAACGAAAAAGACAAAACAACTCAACAAACGCAAAAAACAAAACGACAAACCCAAAAAACAAAAAGACCAAACGCAAAAAGGACAAACGACAAACGCAAAAAGACAAAACACAAACGCAAAACAATGACAAACGACAACGACACGCACGCAAAAAGACAAACGACAAACGCACAAAACGAACAACAGACGTTTGACGTTTGTCTTTTGCGTTTGACGTTTTGTCTTTTTTGCGTTTGTCGTTTGTCTTTTTGCGTGACGTTTGTCTTTTTGTTTGTCTTTTTGAGTGTGCCGTTTGTCTTTTTACGACAAACGTTTGCGTGTGTCCCGTTGTCTTTTGCGTTTGTCGTTTGTCTTTTGGTGTGTCGTTTCTTTTTGCGTTGTCGTTTGTCTTTTTGCGTTTGTCTTTTTGCGTTTGTCGTTTGTCTTTTTGCGTTTGTGTTTGTCTTTTTGCGTTTGTCGTTTGTCTTTTTGCGTTTGTCGTTTGTCTTTTTGCGTTTGTCGTTTGTCTTTTTGCGTTTGTCGTTTGTCTTTTTGTGTTTGTCTTTTGTCGTTTGTCTTTTTTCTTTTGTCGTTTGTCTTTTTGCGTTTGTCGTTTGTCTTTTTGCGTTTGTCGTTTGTCTTTTTGCGTTTGTCGTTTGTCTTTTTGCGTTTGTCGTTTGTCTTTTTGCGTTTGTCCGTTGTCTTTTTGCGTTTGTCGTTTGTCTTTTTGCGTGTTTTTGCGTTTGTCGTTTGTCTTTTTGCGTTTGTCTTTTTGCGTTTGCCGTTTGTCTTTTTGCGTTTGTCGTTTGTCCTTTTGCGTTTGTCGTTTGTCTTTTTGCGTTTATCGTTTGTCTTTTTGCGTTTATCGTTTGTCTTTTTGCGTTTGTCGTTTGTCTTTTTGCGTTGTCTTTTTGCGTTTGTCCTTTTTGCGTTTGTCGTTTGTCTTTTGCGTTTGTCGTTTGTCTTTCTGCAAAAAGACGACGCAAAAAGACAAGACAAACGACAAACGGCGTTGTCCAAAAAGGACAAACGACAAAAGTTCTTTTTGCGTTAAGACAAAACCGAAATGACCAAACGCAAAAGCGACAGACGGACAAACGCAAAAAACGACAGACGACAAACGCAAAAAAAGACAAACGACAAAACGCAAAAAGACAAACGACAAACGCAAAAAGACAAACGACAAACGCAAAAAGACAAACGACAAACGCAAAAGGACAAACGACAAACGCAAAAGGACAAACGACAAACGCAAAAAACCAACCCGCAAAAAAGACGACGCAAAAAGACAGACGACAAACGCAAAAAGGACGACGCAAAAAGAGACAAACAAAGACAAACGCGCAAAAAAGACAAACGACAAACGCAAAAAACGACAAACGACAAACGCAAAAAAACAAAAGCACGACAAATGCAAAAGGACAAACGACAAACGCAAAAGGCAAGACGACGCAAAAACAGACGCAAAAAGACAAACGACAAACGCAAAAAGACAAACGACGAACGCGCCAAAAAGCCAAAAGACAAAAGCGCAAAAAGACAAACGCAAAAACAACAAACGGAACAAACGCAAAAAAGACAAACGACAAACGCAAAAAAGACAAACGACAAACGCAAAAAAGGACAAAACGACAAAACGCAAAAAGACAACAAACGACAAACGCAAAAAGACAAAAACAAACAAACGCAAAAAAAAGACAACGACAAACGCAAAAAGAAAAACAAACGCAAAAAGACATACAACAACGCAAAAAGACAAACGACAACGCAAAAGACACAAACGACGCAAAAGACAAACGACCAACGCAAAAGGACAAACGACAAACGCAAAAAGACAAACGACAAACGCAAAAGGACAAAACGACAAACGCAAAAGGACAAACGCAAAAGGACAAACGATACGACAAACGCAAAAAGACATACGACAAACTCAAAAAGACAAACGACAAACGCAAAAACGACAAACGCGACAAACAAAAAAAGCAAAACGACAAACGCAAAAAAGACAAACGACAAACGCAAAAAGACAAACGACAAACGCAAACGTCAAAACGACACACGCAAAAAAGTCAAACGAACACGCAAAAAAAGACAAAACGACACCGAACGCAAAAAGACAAAAGACACACAAAAAAGACAAACGACACCGCAAAAAGACAAACGACAAACGCAAAAAAAGGACAAACGACAAACGCCAAAAGACAAACGCAAAAGACAAACGACAAACGCAAAAAGACAAACGACAAAACGCAAAAAGACAAACGACAACTGTCGTTTGTCTTTTTGCGTTTGTCGTTGTCTTTTTGCGTTTGTCGTTTGTCTTTTTGCGTTTGTCCTTTGTCTTTTTGCGTTTGTCCTTTGTCTTTTTGCGTTTGTCCTTTGTCTTTTTGCCTTTGTCGTTTTCTTTTTGCGTTTGTCGTTTGTCTTTTTGAGTCGTCTTTTTGCGTTGTCTTTTTGCGTTTGTCATTTATCTTTTTGCGTTTGTCGTTTGTCTTTTTGCGTTTGACTTTGTCGTTTGTCTTTTTGCGTTTGTCGTTTGTCTTTTTGCGTTTGTCGTTTGTCCTTTTGCGTTTGTCGTTTGTCTTTTTGAGTTTGTCTTTTTGCGTTTGTATTTTTGCGTTTGTCGTTTGTATTTTTGCGTGTGTGTCGTTGTCTTTTTGCAGTGTGTCGATTGTATTTTTGCGTGTGTCGTTTGTAATACGGCGTGTGCGTTTGTCATACGACGTTTGCAAAAGCACAACGTCAAACGGCGTTTGTCGAGTTTGTCTTTTTGACAAACGTTTGTCTTTTTGCGTTTGTCGTTTGTCGGTCGTCTTTGCGTTTGTCGTTTGTCTTTTTGCGTGTGTCGTTTGTCTTTTTGCGTTTGTCGTTTGTCTTTTTGCGTTTGTCGTTGTCTTTTTGCGTCGTCTTTTTGCGTTTGTAGTTTGTCTTTTTGCGTTTTTGCGTTTGTCTTTTTGCGTTTGTCGTTTGTCTTTTTGCATTTGTCGTTTGTCTTTTTGCATCGTCGTCTGTCTTTTTGCGTTTATCGTTTGTCTTTTGTCTTTTTGCATTTGTCTTTTGTCTTTTTGCGTTGTCTTTTTGCGTTTGTCGTTTGTCTTTTTGCGTTTGTCGTCGTTGTCTTTTTGCGTTTGTCGACAAACAAAAAAAGACAAACGACAAACGCAAAAAGACAAACGACAAACGTAAAAAGACAAATGACAAACGCAAAAAGACAAACGACAAACGCAAAAAGACAAACGACAAACGCAAAAAGACAAACGACAAACGCAAAAAGAAAAACGACAAACGACAAAAGCAAAAAGACAAATGACAAACGCAAAAAGACAAACGACAAACACAAAAACACAACACAAAAACACAAACGACAACGCAAAAAGGACAAAAACGACAAACGCAAAAAAAACAAAACGACAAACGCAAAAAAGACAAACGACAAACGAAAAAAGACAAACGACAAACGCAAAAAGACAAACGACAAACGCAAAAAGACAAACGACAAACGCAAAAAGACAAACGACAAACGCAAAAAGACAAACGACAAACGCAAAAAAACAAACGACAAACGCAAAAAGACAAACGACAAAAGCAAAAAGACAAACGACAAACGCAAAAAGAAAAACGACAAACGACAAAAGACAAACGACAAAAGACAAAAGACAAACGACAAACGACAAACGCAAAAAGACAAACGACAAACAAAAAAAGACAAAAGAAAAAAGACAAAAGACAAACGACAAACGCAAAAAGACAGACAGACGACAAACGCAAAAAGACAAACGACAAAACGCAAAAAAGACAAACGACAAAAGCAAAAAAACAAAAGACAAACACAAAAAGCAAAACGACAAACGGCAAACTCAAAAAGACGATGCAAAAAGAAAAACGGCCCCGCAAAAAAACGCAAAAACACAAACGCAAAAAAACGACGAACAAACGACATGGACGCAAAAAAACTACGGATGCAAAAAGACGACGGAGGCAAAAAGATGACGAATGCAAAATGACGATGAATGCAAAAAGATGACGAATGCACAGAGACAAACGCAAAAAGACAAACGCAAAAAAACGACAAACGACAAACGCAAAAAGACAAACGACAAACGCAAAACGACAAACGACAAATGCTTTGTCTTTTTGCGTTTGTGTTTGTCTTTTTGCGTTTGTCGTTTGTCTTTTTGCGTTTGTTTTTTTGCATATCTTTTTGCGTTTGTCGTTTGTCTTTTTGCTTTTGTGCGTTTGTCTTTTGGCGTTGTCTTTTTGCGTTGTCTTTTGTCTTTTTGCGTTTGTCGTTTGTCTTTTTGCGTTTGTCTTTTTGCGTTTGTCTTTTTGCGTTTGTCGTTTGTCTTTTTGCGTTTGTCGTTTGTCTTTTTGCGTTTGTCGTTTGGCTTTTTGCGTGTGTCGTTTGGCTTTTTGCTTGTGTCGTTGGTCTTTTTGCGTGTGTCGCTTGTCGTTTTGCTGGTGTTGTTTGTCTTTTTGCGTGTTTCCGTCTTTTTGCGTTTGTCGTTGTCTTTTTGCGTTTGTCGTTTGTCTTTTTGCGTTTGTCGTTTGTCTTTTTGCATTTGTCGTTTGTCTTTTTGCGTTTTTCGTTTGTTTTTTTGCGCGTTTGGCGTTTGTCGTTGTCTTTGCGTTTGTCGTTTGTCTTTTTTGCGTTTGTCGTTTGTCTTTTTGCGTTTGTCATTTGTCTTTTTGCGTTTGTCGTTGTTTTTTGCGTTGTGTCGATTGTCAAAAAGACGTTGTCGTTTGTCTTTTGTCTTTTGCGTTTGTCGTTCGTGTTTTTGCGTTTGTCGTTTGTCTTTTTGCGTTTGTCGTTTGTCTTTTGCGTTTGTCGTTTGTCTTTTGCGTGCGTTTGTTCGTCTTTTTTGCGTCTTGTTGTCTTGCGTTGTCGTTTGTCTTTTTGCGCGTCGTTTGTCTTTTTGCGTTTGTCGTCTTTTTGCGTACGTCGTCTTTTTGCGCACGTCGTCTTTTTGCGTTGGTCGTTTGTCTTTTTGCGTTCGTCGCTTGTCTTTTTCCGTTTGTCGTTTGTCTTTTTGCGTTTGTCATTCGTCTTTTTGCGTTTGTCGTTTGTGTTTTTGTGTTTGTCGTTTTCTTTTTGTAAGTTGTCTTTTTGAGTGTGTCGTTTGTCTTTTTGCGTAGTCTGGCGTTTTGCGTTTGTCGTCGTTTTGCGTTTGCGTTTGTCTTTTTGTCCGTTTGTCGTTTGTCGAACGTTTGTCGTTTCTCTTTTGCGTTGTCGTTTGTCTTTTTGCAAAAAGTGTTTTGTCTTTCTGCAACCTCAAGACAAACGCAAAAAACGACAAACGACAAACGTAAAAAGACAAATGACAAAACGCAAAAGGACAAACGACAAACGCAAAAAGACAGACGACAAACGCAAAAACACAGATGACAAACGCAAAAAGACAAACGACAAACGCAAAAAGACGAACGACAAACGCAAAAAGACAAAGGACAAAAAGACAAACGCACAAAAGGAAAAAACGACAAACGCAAACGCAAAAAAGACAAACGACAAACGCAAAAAGACAAACGACAAACGCAAAAAGACAAAACGACAAAAGACAAACGCAAAAAAAGACAAACGACAAAACGCAAAAACGACAAAGACAAACGACAAACGCAAAAAGACAAACGCATAAACGTCAAACGACAAACCTACACGCAAAAAGACAAACGACACGAAAAAGACAACGACAAACGCAAAAAGACAAACGACAAATGCAAAAAGATAAATGACAAAGGACAAAAGGACAAAAAGACAAACGCAAAAAGAAGGCGCAAAAAGACAAACGACGCCGCATAAAGACGTCGCAAAAAGACAAAAAGACAAACGCAAAAAGACAAACGACAAACGCAAAAAGACAAAAAGACAAACGCAAAAAAACAAACGACAAACGCAAAAAGACAAACGACAAACGCAAAAAAAAGACAAACGACAAACGCAAAAAGACAAACGACAAACGTAAAAAGACAAACGACAAACGTGTCGTTTGTCTTTTTGCGTTTGACAAACGACAAAGCTTTTTGACAAACGTCAAAACGCAAAAAGACAAACTTTTGCAAAAAGACAAACGACAAGCAAAAGACAAACGCAAACGCAATAAGACAAACGGCAAACGCAAAGACAAACGACAAACGCAAAAAGACAAACGACAACGCAAAAAGACAAACGCAAAACGCAAAAAGTTTGTCGTTTTGCGCAAAAAGTTTGTCTTTTTGCGTTGTCGCAAAAGTCTTTTTGCACAAAAGCAAACAGGACAAACCGTTTGTCTTTTTGCGGTGTCGTTTGTCAAAAAAAAACGACAAAGCAAAAAAAGACGTTTGTTTGTCTTTTTGCGTTTGTCGTTTGTCGTTTGTCTTTTGGCGTTTGTCTTTTTGCATTTGTCGTTTGTGTTTTTACATTGTGTTTGTCTTTTTGCATTTGCGTTTGTCAAACGACACAAACACCAAAAGACGACAAACGCAAAAAGACAAACGCGTTTGTCAAAAAGTCTTTTTGCGTTGTCAAAAAGACACGTTGACGTTTGTCTTTTTGCGTCGTCTTTTTGCGTGTGTCTTTTTGCGTCGTGTGGCGTTTGTCCTTTGTCTTTTTGGTTCGTCCTTTGTCTTTTTGCATTGGTCGTTTGTCTTTTTGCGTTTGTCGGGTTGTCTTGTTGCATTTGTCGTTTGTCTTTTTGCGTTTGTCGTTTGTCTTTTTGCGTTTGTCGTTTGTCTTTTTGCAAAAAGTCGTTGTCTTTTTGCAAAAAAGCCAAACGACGCATTTGTCCGCATTTGTCGTTTGTCGTTTGACTTTCTGCGTTTGTCCTTTTTCTTTTTGCGTTTTTCTTTTGTCTTTTTGCGTTTGTCGTTTGTCTTTTTTTCGTTTTTCGTTTGTCTTTTTGCAACGTCGTTTGTCTTTTGCAAACGTCAACGTCGTTTTGCGTCCTTTTGCGTTTGTCGTTTGTCTTTTTGCGTTTGTCGTTTGTCTTTTGCGTTTGTCTTTTGCGTTAGTCATTTGTCTTTTTGTTTGTCTTTTTGCGTTGTCTTTTTGCGTTGTCTTTTTGCGTTGTCGTTTGTCTTTTTGCGTTGTCGTTTGTCTTTTTTCATTGTCATTTGTCTTTTTTCGTTGGCAAACGACAAACGACAAACGACAAACGCAAAAAAACGAACAAACAAAACAAACGACAAACGCAAAAAACACGAAGCAAAAAGACAAACGACAAACGCAAAAAGACAAACGACAAACGCAAAAAGAAAAACGACAAACGCAAAAAGACAAGCGACAAACGCAAAAAGACAAGCGACAAACGCAAAAAGACAAGCGACAAATGCAAAAAGACTAACGACAAACGCAAAAAGACAAACGACAAACGCAAAAAGACAAACGACAAAGTCAAAAAGACAAATGACAAACACAAAAAGACAAACGACAAACGACAAAGACAAACGAAAACGAAAAAAGACAAACCGCAAAAAGACAAACGACAAACGCAAAAAAAAAACAAACGACAAACGCAAAAACGACAAACGACAAACGGACAAACGACAAACGCAAAAAGACAAACGACAAACGCAAAAGGACAAACGACAAACGCAAAAAGACAAACGACAAACGCAAAAAGACAAACGACAAACGCAAAAAGACAAACGACAAACGCAAAAAGACAAACGACAAACGCAAAAAGACAAACGACAAACGCAAAAAGACAAACGACAAACGCAAAAAGACAAACGACAAACGCAAAAAGACAAACGACAAACGCAAAAAGACAAACGACAAACGCACAAACGACAAACGCAAAAGGACAAACGACAAACGCAAAAGGACAAACGACAAACGCAAAAGGACAAACGACAAACGCAAAAGGACAAACGACAAACGCAAAAGGACAAACGACAAACGCAAAACGACAAACGACAAACGCAAAAACGACAAACGACAAACGCAAAAAGACAAGATACAAACGAAAAACGACAAACGCAA
The DNA here is from genome assembly GCF_028641065.1 of Leucoraja erinaceus. NCBI lineage: Eukaryota > Metazoa > Chordata > Chondrichthyes > Rajiformes > Rajidae > Leucoraja > Leucoraja erinaceus. The sequence goes on along the minus strand of NC_073386.1, from coordinate 55,993,047 downwards.
AAAGACAAAAGACAAAACGCAAAAAGACAAACGACAAACGCAACAAACGACGCAAAAAGACAAACGACAAACGAAAAAAGACAAACGACAAACGCCACAAAAAACAAACGCAAAAGCAAAAAGACAAACACAAACGCAAAAAAGACAAACGACAAACGCAAAAAGAAACACAAACGACAAACGCGCAAAAAGACAAACGACACACGCAAAAACGACAAACGACAAACGACAAACGAAAACGACAAAAAGACAAACGACAAACGCAAAAAGACAAACGACAAACGCAAAAAGACAAACGACAAACGAAAAAAGACAAACGACAAACGCAAAAGGACGACGCAAAAAGACGACTCAAAAAGACAAACGACAAACGCAAAAAGACAAACGACAACGCAAAAAGATGACGAAGGCAAAAAGACGACGAGTTTGTCATTTGTCTATTTGCGCTCGTCGTCTTTTTGCCTTCGTCATCTTTTTGCGTTGTCGTTTGTCTCTTTGCGTTTGTTGTTGGTCTTTATGCATTTGTCGATTGTCTTGTTGCGTTTGTCGTTTGTCTTTTTTGCAAAAACTTTTTGCGTTTGTCGTTTGTTTTTTTGCGTTTTTCGTATGTCGTTTTGCGTTTGTCATATGTCTTTTTGCGTTTGTCGTTTGTCTTTTTGCGTTTGTCGTTTGTCTTTTTGCGTTTGTCGTTTGTCTTTTTGCGTTTGTCGTTTGTCTTTTTGCGTTTGTAGTTTGTCTTTTTGCGTTTGTCGTTTGTCTTTTTGCGTTTGTCGTTTGTCTTTTTGCGTTTGTCGTTTGTCTTTTTGCGTTTGTCGTTTGTCTTTTTGCGTTTGTCGTTTGTCTTTTTGCGTGTGTCGTTTGTCTTTTTGAGTTTGTCGTTTGTCTTTTTGCGTTTGTCGTTTGTCTTTTTGCGTGTGTCGTTTGTCTTTTTGCGTTTTGTCATTTGTCTCTTTGCATCGTGTTTTTGCGTCTGTCTTTTTTCTTTGTCGGTTGTTTTTTTTCGTCTTCTTTTTGCGTTTGTCGTTTGTCTTTTTGAGTTTGTCGTTTGTCTTTTTGCGTTTTTCGTTTTGTCTTTTGTCTTTTTCTTTTTGCGTTTGTCGTTTGTCTTTTTGCGTTTGTCGTTTGTCTTTTGCGTTTGTTTGTTTGTCGTTTTGTCTTTTTGACAAACGTTTGTCTTTTGTGCAAACGTTTGTCTTTTTGCGTTGTCGTTTGTCTTTTTGCGTTTGTCGTTTGTCAACGAAAACGCAAAAAGTCCAAACGCAAACAAAAAGACAAAGTCAAACGCACAAAAAACGACAAACGCAAAAAAACAAACACAAAAGACAAACAAACGCAAAAACACAAACGACAAACGCAAAAAAGACAAACGACAAACGCAAAAAACAAACGCGTTTGACAAACGCAAAAAACAAACGACGACGCAAAAGACAAAACTTTTGCGGTGTCGTTTGTGGTCGACAAAAAGACGACGCAAAAAAACAAACGACAAAACGACAAACGACAAACGCAAAAAGACAAACGACAAAAAAAGACAAACGCAAACCGCAAAAACTTTGTCTTTTTGACAAACGCAAAAAGACAAACGACAAACGCAAAAAGACAACGCAAACGTCAAAACAAACGACAAACGCGTTTGTCGACAAACGACAAACGCAAAAAGACAGACGACAAACGCAAACGCAAAAAGACAAACGACAAACGCAAAAAGACAAACGACAAACGCAAAAAGACAAACGACAAACGCAAAAAGACAAAAGACAAACGAAAAAAGAAAAACGCACAAACGCAAAAAGACAAACGACAAACGCAAAAAACAAACGACAAAGAAAAGACAACGCAAACGCCTTTTTGCGTTTGTCAAACGACAAAACGACAAACGAGACAAACGACAAAACAAAAAGACAAACGACGTTGTCGTTTGCAAAAAGACGACAAACGACAAACGCAACGCAAAAAACAACAAACGACAAACGCAAAACAGACAAAAAACAAAAGACAACCGCACGCAAAAAGACAAACAACAAACGACAAACGCAAAAAAGAAAAAAGACAAACGAAAAACGCAAAAAAGACAAACGAAAAAAGAAAAACGACAAACGACAAACGCAAAAAGACAAAAGACAAAAGCAAACAGACAGAACGCAAAAAGACAAAGAAAAACGACAAACGACAAACGCAAAAAGACAAACGACGCAAACGACAAAAAAAGAAAAACGACAAACGCAAAAAAGACAAACGACAAACGCAAAAAGACAAACGACAAACGCAAAAAGACAAACGACAAAACGCAAAAAGACAACGACAAAAACAACAAACGACAAACGAAAACGCAAAAAGAACAAACGAAAACAGAAACGAGAAACGAAAAAAGACAAAAAACAAACACAAAAAGACAAACGACAAACGCAAAAAGACAAACGACAAACGCAAAAAGACAACGACACGCAAAAAACGTCTTTTTGAAAACGACAAACGACAAAACGACAAACGCAAAAAGACGACGTTTGTTTTTGACAAACGCTGTCGTTTGTCTTTTGCGTTTGTCGTTTGTCTTTTTGCGTTTGTCGTTTGTCTTTTGCGTTTGTCGTTTGTCTTTTTGCGTTTGTCGTTTGTCTTTGCTTTTGTCGTTTGTCTTTTTGCGTTTGTCGTTTGTCTTTTTGACGTTGTCTTTTTCGTTTGTCTTTTTGCGTTTGTCGTTTGTCTTTTTGCGTTTGTCGTTTGTCTTTTTGCGTTTTTTTTTTGCGTTTTTGGTTTTGTGTTTGTCGTTTTTGTTTTTTCGTTTTTTGCTTTGTCGTTTGTCTTTTTGCGTTTGTCGTTTGTCTTTTTGCTTTGTCTTGTCATTTGTCTTTTTTTGTCGTTTGTCTTTTGCGGTTGGCGTTTGTCTTTTTGCGTTTGTCGTTTGGCGTTTTGCTTTTGTCGTTTGTGTTTTTGCTTTTTGCGGTTGTGCGTTGGTCGTTTGTCTTTTTGCGTTTGTCTTTTTGCGTTTGCGTTTGTCTTTTTGTCTTTGTGCATTTGTCGTTTGTCGTTTGTCTTTTTGCGTTTGTCTTTTGTCTTTTTGCGTTTGTCGTTTGTCTTTTTGCGTTTGTCGTTTGTCGTTTGTCAACCGACAACGCAAAAAGACAAACGGCCTGTCTTTTTGCGTTTGTCAAACGTCTTTTTGGTTTCAAACGACAAACGACTTTTTTGACAAACGTCTTTTGCAAAAAGACGTTTGTCTTTTTGCAAACGTCGTGTGTCAAACGTTTGCAAAAGGACAAACGACAAACGCAAAAAGAACAAACGACAAAACGACAAACTTTTTGCGTGTGTCGGACAAAACGACAAACGCGTTTGTCGTTTTTGACAAACGACAAACGTCTTTTTGACAAACGACAAACGCAAAAAGAGTCTTTTTGCAAACGTCGTTTGCAAAAAGACAACGCAACAAAAAAAAGTCACAAACGTTTGACAAACGTTTGCTTGTGTCAAACGACAAACGAAAAAGACAAACGACAAACGCAAAAAGACAAACGACAAACGTTTGTCAAAAGAACCCAAACGTCAAACGTTTGTCGTTTGTGTCTTTTTGCGTTTGTCGTTTGTCTTTTTGACAAACGTTTGGTCGTTTTGCGTTGAAACGACGACGTTTGACAAACGTCGTTTGACAAACGACGTTTGTCTTTTTGCGTTTGTCGTTTGTCACACGCGTTTGTCGTTTCTTCTTTTTGACAAACGGACAAAAAGACAAACGACAAACGCAAAAACGACAAACGTCAAAAACAAACGGCAATGCAAAAACACAAAAACGTCTTTTTTGCGTTTGTCGACAAACGACAAACGCAAAAAGACAAAAGACAAACGACAAACCCAAAAAGACAAAAGAAAAACGACAAACGAAAAAAGACAAAATACAAACGCAAAAAGACAACAGACAAACACAAAAAGACAACAAAAAAAACCAAAAGTACAAAAAAACAAAAAGACAAAACAAACGCAAAAAAAGACAAACAAACGCCAAAAAGACAAAAACGCAAAAGACAAACGACAACGCAAAAAGACAAACGACAAAACGAAAAAAGACAAACGACAAACGCAAAAAAACAAAAAAACGACAAACGCAAAAAGACAAACGCACAAACGCAAAAAACAAAAAACAAACAAACGCAAAAACAAAAACGACAAACGCAAAAAGACAAAAAGACAAACGACAAAAGACAAACGACAAACGACAAAAAGACAAACGACAACGCAAAAAGACAAAAAACGCAAAAAAGACAAACGACAAACGCAAAAAGACAAACGACAAACGACAAACGACAACGCAAAAAGACAAACGACATACGACAAACGCAAAACGACAAACGACAAACGCAAAAAACAAAGACAAACGCAAAAAGACAAACGACAAACGCAAAACAAACGCAACAAACGACAAACGACAAACGCAAAACGACAAACGCTAAAAGACAAACGACAAACGCAAAAAGACAAACGCAAAACGACAAAAGACAAGCGACAAAGACAAAGAGACAAGCGACAAACGCAAAAAGACAAACGACAAACGCAAAAAGACAAACGACAAACGCAAAAAGACAAACGACAAACGCAAAAAGACAAACGACAAACGCAAAAACGACAAACGACAAAAGCAAAAAGACAAAAGACACGCAAAAAGCAACAAAGACAAACGACAAACGCAAAAAAACAAACGACAAACGACAAACGACAAACGACAAACGACAAAACGACAAACACAAAAAGACAAAAAGACAAACGACAAACGCAAAAAGACAAACGACAAACGCAAAAAGACAAACGACAAACGCAAAAAGACAAACGACAAAACAAAAAGAAAAACGACAAACGCAAAAAGACAAACGACAAACGAAAAAAGACAAACGACAAACGCAAAAAGACAAACGACAAACGCAAAAAGACAAACGACAAACGCAAAAAGACAAAAAGACAAACGACAAAAAGACAAAAGACAAACGCAAAAAGACAAACGACAAACGCAAAAAGACAAACGACAAACGCAAAAAGACCAAACGCAAAACGACAAACGACAAACCGCAAAAAGACGACGCAAAACGACAAAAAGACAAACGACAAAACGCAAAAAAAGACAAACGACAAAAAAAAAAAACGACAAACGCAAAAAAAGACAAACGACACAAACGACAAAAAAGCTAAAGACGCGTGTGTCGTTTGTAAACAAACGCAAAAAGACGTTTGACTTTTGCAAAAAGTTGACAAACGTTTGTCGCAAAAAGACAAACGACAAACGCAAAAAAGACAACGACGTTGTGTTTTTGTCGCACGACAAAAACCAAAAGTTTGTCTTTTTGCGTTGTAGTTTTTGTCTTTTTGCGTCATTTTTTTTGTCTTTTTGCGTTTGTCTTTTGTCGTTTGGCGTTTGTCTTTGTCGTTTTGCGTTTGTCGTTTTGTTTTTGCGTTTGTAGTTTGTTTTGCGTTTGTCGTTTGTCTTTTGAGCGTTGTTGTCTTTTTGCGTTTGTCGTTTGTCTTTTGCGTTTGTCGTTTGTCTTTTGCGTGCGTTTGTCAACGTTTTTTCAAAGTTTGTCTTTTTGCGTTTTGTCGTTTTTTTGCGTTGTCGTTTGTATTTTTGTTTGTCGTTCGTCTTTTGCGTTTGTCGTTTGTCTTTTTGCGTGTCGTTTTGCGTTTGTCTTCGTCTTTTTGCGTTTGTCGTTTGTCTTTTTGCGTTCGTCGTTTGTGTTTGTCTTTTTGCGTTTGTCGTTTGTCTTTTTGCGTTTGTCGTTTGTCTTTTTGCGTTTGTCGTTTGTCTTTTTGCGTTTGTCGTTTGTCTTTTTGCGGTTGTCGTTTGTCTTTTTGCGTTTGTCGTTTTGAGTTGTCGTTTTGCGTTTTTGCGTTTGTATTTTGCGTTTGTTCTGTTGTCTTTTGCGTTTGTCTTTTTGTCTTTTGCGGCGTTTGAGTGTTGTCTTTTTGCGTTTGTCGTTTGTCTTTTTGCGTTGTCGTTTGTCTTTTTGCGTTTGTCGTTTGTCTTTTTGCGTTTGTCGTTTGTCTTTTTGCGTTTGCGTTTGTTTGTCTTTTTGCGTTTGTCGTTTGTCTTTTTGCGTTTGTCGTTTGTCTTTTTGCGTTTGTCGTTTGTCTTTTTGCGTTTGTCTTTTTGCGTTTGTTTTGTCTTTTTGCGTTTGTCGTTTGTCTTTTTGCGTTTGTCGTTTGTCTTTTTGTGTTTGCCGTTTGTGCTTTTGTATCCGTTTGTCGTTTTGAGTTTGTTGCTTTTGGCGTTTGTCTTTTTGCGTTTGTCGTTTTGCGTTTTGCGTTTGTCGTTTGTCTTTTTGCGTTTGTCGTTTGTTTTGTTTGCGTTTGTCGTTTGTCTTTCTGCGTTTGTTTTTTTTTTTTGCGTTTGTCGTTTGTCTTTTTGCGTTTGTCGTTTGTCTTTTTGCGTTTGTCGTTTGTCTTTTTGCGTTTGTCGTTTGTCTTTTTGCGTTTGTCGTTTGTCTTTTTACGTTTGTCGTTTGTCTTTTTGCGTTTGTCGTTTGCACTTTTGTCGTTGTCAAAACGAATACAAACGCAAAAAGACAAACGACAATCGTAAAAAGACAAACAACAAACGCAAAAAGACAAACGGACAAACGCAAAAAGACAAACGACAAACGCAAAAAGACAAACGACAAACGCAAAAAAACAAACGACAAACGCAAAAAGGACAAACGAAAAAAAAGACGCAAAAAAACAAACGACAAACGCAAACGAAAAAGACAACCGACAAACGCAAAAACGAAAAAAGACAAACGACAAACGCAAAAAGCCAAACGACAAACGCAAAAAGACAAAAGACAAACGCAAAAAGACAAATGACAAACGACAAACGCAAAAAGACAAACGACAAACGCAAAAAGACAAACGACAAACGCAAAAAGACAAAACAAACAAACGCAAAAGACAAACGACAAACGACAAAAAGACGACGAAACGCAAAAAAAGACAACGAAACAAACGACAAAAAACAAAAAACCAAACCGGACAAAAGACAAACCGAAAACAAAAAACGAAACGACAAACGCAAAAAGACAAACGATAAACGAAAAAGACAAAAACGCAAAAAGACAAACGACAAAAGCAAAAAGACAAAAGGAAAAAACAAAAAGACAAAAGAAAAAACAAAAAAGGAAAAACGAAAAACGCAAAAAAACAAAGAAAAAACAAAACAAACAAAAACAAAACAAGAAGAAACAAAAAAAAAAAAACAAAAAAAAGAAAAAGACAAACGCAAAACAAAAAAACGACAAACGCAAAAAAAGACAAACGACAAACGCAAAAAAGACAAACGACAAACGCAAAAAGACAAACGACAAACGCAAAAAGACAAACGACAAACGCAAAAAGACGACAAACGACAAACGAAAAAAGCAAAAAGACAAACGACAAACGCAAAAAGACAAACGACAAACGCAAAAAGAAAACAGACAAACGAAAAAACACAAAACACGAAAAAAGAAAAAAGACAAATGACAAACGACAAACGACAAAAAGACAAACGAAAAAAGAAAAAACGCACAAACGACAAACGACAAACGCAAAAAGACAAACGACAAACGCAAAAAGACAAACGACAAACGCAAAAAAGACAAAACGACAAAACGCAAAAAAAAAAACGACAAACACAAAAAAAAAAACGACAAACACAAAAAGACAACGCAAAAAGACAAAAAACAAACGCAAAAAGACAAACGACAAACGCAAAAAGACAAACGACAAACGCAAAAAGACAAACGACAAACGCAAAAAGACAAACGACAAACGCAAACAAAAGACAAACGAAAAAACGCAAAAAAGACAAACGACAAAACGCAAAAAGACAAACGACAAACGCACAAAAGACAACGACAAACGCAAAAGACAAAACGACAAACGCAAAAAAGACAAACGACAAACGCAAAACAAAAACGACAAAACGCAAAAAGACAAACGACAAACGCAAAAAGACAAACGACAAACGCAAAAAGACAAACGACAAACGCAAAAAGACAAACGACAAACGACAAACGACAAAAGCAAAACGACAAACGACAAACGCAAAAAGACAAAAGACAAATGCAAAACGACAAAAGACAAACGATAAACGCAAAAAGACAAACGACAAACGCAAAAACAAACGACAAACGACAAAAAACAAACGACAAACGCAAAAAAACAAACGACAAACGCAAAAAAACAAACGACAAACGCAAAAAAGACAAAAAGACAAACGACAAACGCAAAAAAGACAAACGACAAAAAGCAAAACGACAAACGAAAAAACGACAAAACGACAAAAGAACAAAAAGACAAACGACAAACAAAACAACGACAAACGCAAAAAGACAAAACGACAAACGCAAAAAAAAGACAAACGACAAACGCAAAAAAACACAAACGACAAACGCAAAACGACAAACGCAAAAACGCAAAAAGACAAACGACAAAACGACAAAAAGACAAACGACAAACACAAAAAGAAAAACGAAAACGCAAAAAGACAAACGACAAACGCAAAAAGACAAACGACAAACGCAAAAAGACAAACGCAAAAAGACAAAAGACAAACGACAAAAAGACAAACGATAAACGCAAAAAGACAAACGCAAAAAGACAAACGACAAACGCAAGACAAACGACAAACGCAAAAACAAACGCAAACGCAAAAAGACAACGGACAAACGCAAAAAGACAAACGACAAACGCAAAAAGAAAACGACAGACGACAAACGACAAACGCAAAAAGACAAAAGACAAACGACAAAAGCAAACGACAAACGCAAACGCAAAAAAAGACAACGACAAACGCAAACGCAAAAAAAACAAACGAAAACGCAAAAAGACAAACGCCAACGACAAACGCAAAAAGACAAAACGACAAACGCAAAAAGACAAACGAAAACGCAAAAACGCAAACGCAAAAGAAAAACGCACAAACGCAAAAAGAAAACGCAAAAAGACAAACGACAAACGCAAAAAGACAAACGACAAACGCAAAAAGACAAACGACAAACGCAAAAAGACAATCGACAAACGCAAAAAGACAATCGACAAACGCAAAAAGACAACACCAAAAGACAAACGTAAACGCAAAAAGCAAAAAGACAACGCAAAAAGACCAAACGTTGCAAAAAGACAAACGCAAACGTATTTTCTTTTTGCGTTTGTCGCAAAAGACTTTTTGCGTTTGTCAAACGACAAACGCAAAAAAGACAAACGTCAAAACGCAAAAAGACAAACGACAAACGTTTGTCTTTTTGCGTTTGACGTTTGTCTTTTTGCGTGTGTCGTTTGTCTTTTTGCGTTTGACAAACGCAAAAAGACACAACGACGTTCGTCTTTTTGCGACAAAACGACAAACGCAAAAAGGACAAAAGAGACAACGCAAAAACGCAAAAAAGAAAACGACAAACGCAAAAGAAAAACGACAAACCGACAAACACAAAAAACAAACACAAACGAAAGACAAACGAACAAAAACGTCAAAAGACAAACGTCGTTTGTCTTTTTGCAAAAGGACAAACGACAAACGCGTTTGGACAACGACAAACGCAAAATGACAAACGACAAACGCAAAAAGACAAACGTCAAACGCAAAAAGACAAACGACAAACGAAAAAAGACAAACGACAAACGCAAAAAACAAACGACAAAACGACAAACGTTTGTCTTTTTGCGACAAACGCAAAAGTCTTTTTGCAAACGCAAAAAGACAAACGACAAACGCAAAAACGCGAACCAAAAGACAACGACAAAAAACGACAAACGCAAAAAGACAAACGACAAACGCAAAAAAGACAAACGACAAACGTCAAACGTAACAAGACAAACGACAAACGCAAAAAGACACACGACAAAAAGACAAAAAGACAAACGCAAAAAGGTAAACAACAAACGCAAAAAGACAAACGACAAACTCAAAAGACAAACGACAAACAAAAAAAGACAAAAGACAAACGCAAAAAGTCAAACGACAAACGCAAAAAGACAACGAACGACACAAAGACGACAAATGCAAAAAGTCTTTTTGCTTTTGTCGTATGTCTTTTTGCGTTTGTCGTTTGTCTTTTTGCGTTTGTCGTTTGTCTTTTTCGCAAAAAGATGACAAACGCAAAAAGACAAACGTCAAACGCAAAGTGCGTTTGCGTTTGTCTTTTTGCGTTTGTCGTTTGTCTTTTTGCGTTTGTCGTTTGTCTTTTTGCGTTTTTCGTTTGTCTTTTTGCGTTTGTCGTTTGTCTTTTTGCGTTTGTCGTTTGTCTTTTTGCGTTTGTCGTTTGTCTTTTTGCGTTTGTCTTTTGTCTTTTTGTCGTTTGTCTTTTTGCGTTTGTCTTCTTTTTGCGTTTGTCTTTTTGCGTTTGTCGTTTTTGCGTTTCTTTTTGCGTTTGTTTTTTTTTTGCGTTTGTCGTTTGTCTTTTTGCGTTTGTCGTTTGTCTTTTTGCGTTTGTCGTTTGTCTTTTTGCGTTTGTCGTTTGTCTTTTTGCGTTTGTCGTTTGTCTTTTTGCGTTTGCGTTCGTCTTTTTGCGTTTGTCATTTGTTTTTTTGCGTTTGTCGTTTGTGAAACGCAAAAAGTCAAACGTCAAACGCAAAAAGACAAACGACAAACGCAAAAAGACAAACGACAAACGCAAAAAGACAAACGTTTGTCTTTTGCGTTTGCGTTTGTCTTTTTGCGTTTGTTGTCCTTTAGCGTCCGTCGTCTTTCGCCCTCCGTCCCCCATCGCCCTCCGACAAACGCACTCCATTGTCCATTGTCTTTTTGCGTTTGTCGATTGTCATTTGTCGCAAAAAGTTGTCTTTTTGCGTTTGTCGTTTGTCTTTTTGCGTTTGTCAAACGACAAACGCAAAAAGACAAGCGACAAACGCAAAAAGACAAACGACAAACGCAAAAAGACAAATGACAAACGCAAAAAGTCAAACGTCAAACGCAAAAAAGCGTTTGTCAAACGTCAAAAAGACAAACGTCTTTTTGCGTTTGTCGTTTGTCTTTTTGCAAACGTCGTTTGTCTTTTTGCAAAAACAACGTTTGTCAAACGCGTTTTGTCGTTTGACAAACGCAAAAAGACAAACGACAAACGCAAAAAGACAAACTTTTGTAAAACGTTTGTCGTTGTCAAAGACAAATGCAAAAACGACAAACGACAAACGCAAAAAAGACAAACGTCAAAACGCAAAAAGACAACGTTTGTCTTTTTGCGTTTGTCGACAAACGCAACGCAAAAGAGTTTGTCTTTTTTTTGCGTTTGTCGACAAACACAAAAAGACAAACGACAAACGCGTTTGTCAAACGTCAAAAAGCGTTTGACAAAACAAAAAGACGTTTGTCGTTGTGCGTTTTTTGTTTGTCGTTTGTCAAAAAGACGTTTGAGTTTGTCGTTTGTCTTTCTGCAAAAAGACGAACGCAAAAAGACAAACGCAAAAAGGCAACGAACGCAAAAACACAACAAACGCAAAAAAACAAACGCAAAAAGACAAAGAAAGCAAAAAAACAAAGAAAGAAAAAAAACGACAAACGCAAAAAGAAAAACGACAAAAGCAAAAAGACAAACGACAAACGCAAAAAAAAGACAAACGACAAACGCAAAAAAACAAACGAAAAACGACAAAACGCAAAAAGACAAACGAAAAACGCAAAAACGACAAACGACAAACGCAAAAAGACAAACGACAAACGACAAACAAATACAAAAAGACAAACGACAAACGACAAACGACAAACGCAAAAAGACAAACGACAAACGACAAACGCAAAAAGACAAACGCAAAAAGACAAAAACAAACGCAAAAAGACAAACGACAAACGCAAAAAGACAAACGACAAACGACAAAAGACAACAAACGAAAAACGCAAAAAGACAAACGACAAAAGCAAAAAGACAAACGACAAACGCAAAAACACAAACGACAAACGCAAAAAGACAAACGACAAACGCAAAAAGACAAACAAAAAGACAAATGACAAACGCAAAAAGACAAACGACAAAACAAATGCAAAACGACAAACGCAAAAAAAAGACAAACGACAAACGCAAAAAGACGACGCAAAAAGGTAAACGACAAAGCAAAAAGGTAAACGACAACGCAAAAAGACAAAGACAAAAAGACAAACGAAAAAAAACAAAAAGCAAAAAGACAAACGACAAAAGCAAAAAGACAAACGAAAAACGCCAAAAACAATACGACAAAAACGACAAACGCAAAACGAAAAACAAACGACAAACGCAAAAAACAAAAAAAAAAAACGACAAACAAGAACAAACAGACAAACAAAAAACAGACAAACGAAAAAACGCAAAAACAAACGACAAACGCAAAAAGAAAAACGACAAACGCAAAAAGACAAACGACAAACGCAAAAAGACAAAAACGACAAAAAACAAATGACAAACGACAAACGCAAAAAAGACAAAAGACAAACGACAAAAAAGACAAACGCAAAAAGACAAACGACAAAAGACGACAAACGCAAAAAGACAAACGCAAAACGCAAAAAGACAAACGACAAACGCAAAAAGACAAACGACAAACGCAAAAAGACAAACGACAAACGCAAAAAGACAAAAAGACAAACGACAAACAAAAAAAGACAAACGCAAAAAAGACAAAAGACAAACGCAAAAAGACGACAAAAGACAAAAAAAAAGCGAAACAACAAAAAAACGACAAACGTAAAAAGACAAACGACAAAAACAAAACGGAGGCAAAAAGACAAAAGAAAACGGAAACCAAAAAAAGACAAACGCAAAAAGAAAAAAAACGACAAACGCAAAAAGACAAACGACAAACGAAAACGCAAAAAGACAAACGAAAAAAACAAAAAGACAAAAGACAAACGCAAAAAGACAAACGACAAACGCAAAAGGACAAACGACAAACGCAAAAAGACAAACGACAAACGCAAAAAGACAAACGACAAACGACAAACGCAAAAAGACAAAAGACAAATGCAAAAAGACAAAAGACAAACGATAAACGCAAAAAGACAAACGACAAACGCAAAAACAACGACAAACGCAAAAAGAAACGCAAAAAGACAAACGACAAACGCAAAAAGACAAACGACAAACGCAAAAAGACAAACGACAAACGCAAAAAGACAAACGACAAACGCAAAAAGACAAACGACAAAACGCAAAAAGACAAACGACAAAAACAAAAGACAAAAAGACAAAAGACAAACGCAAAAAGACAAAAGACAAAAGCAAAAAGACAAAAGACAAACGAAAAACGCAAAAAGACAAACGACAAACGCAAAAAGACAAACGACAAACGCAAAAAGACAAAAAACAAAGGACAAACGCAAAAAAAAAGACAAAAGACAAACGACAAACGCAAAAAGACAAACGACAAACGCAAAAAGACAAACGCAAAACGAAAAAGACAAACGACAAACGCAAAGACAAACGACAAACGCAAAAAGACAAACGACAAACGCAAAAAGACAAAGGAAAAAACAAAAAAAAAACGCAAAAAGACAAACGACAAACAACAAAAAAAACAAAGCAAAAACGCAAAAAGATAAAAGATAAAAGACAAACGCAAACGCAAAAAAACGACAAACGAAAAAAGACAAACAACAAACGCAAAAAGACAAACGCAAAAAGACAAAAAGACAAACGACAAACGCAAAAAAGCACAAACGACAAACGCAAAAAGACAAACGCAAAAAGCAAAAAAGACAAACGACAAACGACAAACGAAAAACGCAAAAAGACAAACGACAAACGCAAAAAAACAAACGACAAACGCAAAAAGACAAACGACAAACGAAAAACGACAAACGACAAACGACAAAAGACAAACGCAAAAAGACAAACGACAAACGCAAAAAGACAAACGACAAACGACAAACGCAAAAAGACAAACGACAAACGCAAAAAGACAAACGACAAACGCAAAAAGACAAACGACAAACGCAAAAAAAAAGAGGTATGAAAACTTTTGCAAGCCACTGTATATGTTTCAACAAGATCCCCTCTTATCCTAAATTCCAGTGTATACAAGCCCAGTCGCTCCATTCTCTCAGCATTTCACAGTCCAGCCATCCCGGGAATTAACCTTGTGAACCTACGCTGTACTTCCTCAATAGCAAGAATGTCCTTCCTCAAATTTGGAGACCAAAACTGCACACAATACTCCAGATGTGGTCTCAACAGGGTCCTACAGAAGGAACTCTTTGCTCCTATACTCAACTCCTCTTGTTATGAAGGCCAACATGTCATTAGCTTTCTTCACTGCCTGATGTACCTGCATGCTTACTTTCAGTGACTGATGTACAAGGACACCCAGATCTCATTGTACTTCCCCTTTTCCTAACTTGACACCATTCAGATAATAATCTGCCTTCCTGTTCTTGCCACAAAAGTGGATAACCTCACATTTATCCACATTAAACTGCATCTGCCATGCATCTGCCCACGCACTCAAACTGTCCAAGTCACCCTGCATCCTCATAGCATCCTCCTCACTGTTCATACTGCCACCCAGCTTTGTGTCATCTGCAAATTTGCAAATTTGCTACTTCACTTCATCTAAATCATTAATTTATATTATAAATAGCTGCGGTCCCAGCACTGAGCCTTGCAGTACCCCACTAGTCACTGCCTGCCATTCTGAAAGGGATCCGTTAATCCCTACTCTTTATTTCCTGTCGGCCAACCAATTTTCTATCCATATCAGTACCCTACCCCCAATACCATGTGTGCTAATTTTGCCCACTGATCTCCCATGTGGGACCTTATCAAAGGCTTTCTTAAAGTCCAGGTACACTACATCCACTGGCTCTAACTTGTCCATTTTCCTAGTTACATCCTCAAAAAATTCCAGAAGATTAGTCAAGCATGATTTCCCCTTCGTAAATCCATGCTGACTTGGACCAATCCTGTTACTACTATCCAAATGCGCCACTATTTCATATTTTATAATTGACTCCAGCATCTTCCCCACCACCAATGTCAGGCTAACTGGTCTATAATTCCGTTTTCTCTCTCCCTCCTTTCTTTGATCATATTTAATATTTCAGACACATAATTGTAGAGAGAATATACATACTCGCCAACTTCTGCAATGTGTAAATGCCGCAGGTTTACCCAGAGTGTGTCGTCCTCATCCAAAAGAGCCTCTTTGGATGTGGAATCGTTTTTTATTTCATACCTGTTAAAAATTAAAACAAACAAGATGTCATCCTTTCCATGGAATAAAAACCATTTCAGCCAGTCACATCCTATCAATTAATCAAAAGATATATCCAGAGGATAGCAGTTTAAGGTGAAGGGGAAAGGATTTAATAGGATTAACTTTTTCACACAAAGGGTGGTGGGTATATGGAACAAGCTGCCAGAGGAGGTAGTTGAGGCTGGGACTATTCCAGCGTTTAAGCACTATTGCCCATGTACAGTTGGACAGTTACATGGATAGGACAGGTTTGGAGGGATATGGACCAAACGCGGAACTAGAGTAGCTGGGACATGTTGGCAAGTTGGGTCGAATGGCCTGTTTCCACACTGTATCACTCTATGACAATGCATAGCTACATACAAGATTTCAGGTGAGAGGAGTCGGACTCCAGTGTGATATTCATGTAACCTTTGCATCACCTCTCTCTCATCCCTCCCCCACCCTAGTCATTGTACTAGTTTCACTGGCGTCCTGTTAAGTTTCATTGTCTGTAACTGCTTTTCACCTAACCCACAGCTAACAATGGACTTCTTCTTGGATCATCATCACTTTTTTTGGATATCTTTCATTTCTTTGTTCTATATCTCTCTATATTGTCTATGCCTCTTGATTCCCTCTCCCCTGACTCTCAGTCTGAGGAAGGTTCTCAACCTGAATCTTCACCCATTCCTTCTCTCTAGAGCTTCTGCCTGTCCCGCTGAGCTAATCCAGCATTTTGTGTCTATCTACGGTGTAATCCAGCATCTGCAGTTCCTTCCTGCACATGAAATTCCATGTATCACCCAACTGGCAGTCACCAAGGCATAAGAATAATCCTTGTGATTACATATACTCAATTTTAATTACCAGTGCTCAGAATGTGAAATTCCAAAGTAAGAATAAATCTGACCAATCCAATAACACAACTATGGCACACTAAAGGGCCTGTCCCACTTACGCGATTTTTTCAGCGACTGCCGGTACCCGTCACAGTCGCAGCAGGTCACCGAAAATTATCTCAACATGTTGAAAATCCAGCAGCGACCAGAAAAAGGTACGACCCTTTGGGCGACTACTCACGGCGATACAGGCATCACCCCGCGACATGTCTATAACTTCTATAAGAAATATTCAACCTCTGTGCCAACAAGGAAACACAACGTGTGTCATGGTTGGTCAGCAAAACAAATATTGTGGCAAAGGGCCCGAGGAAAAGACAAATCTCATTTATTTTTAGCATTACAACGTAAAATAAAGGTGTTGGTTAACAAGACCCCTCCACATGCAAGCTTTTTTTCATTTAAACCATTAAATAATATTACTCTGTTCCACGTTTCCTAAAGTCTAAGACAGTCAAGAAAAAAAACACTGCTTATTTTTGACCAGGAATAGAACATATAACAGTACAAGAACAAGCTCTTCGGCCACAGTGTCTGTGCTGAACATGATGTCAAGACAAACTCTTATCTGCATGAACATAATCCCTCCGTTCCCTGCATATCCATGTGCCCATCCAAAAGTCTCCTAATGTCCACTATCACACCTGCCTCAACCACCACCACCGGCAGCGCGTACCAGGCACCCGCCACCTTATGTGTATAAGAAAACTTGCCCCGCACATTTCCTTTAAACTTTACCCTTCTCACCTTAAAGCTTGCCCTCTAGTACTTTAGATCCTGGGAAAAAGGTTCTGACTGTGTACCCTATCTATGCCTCGCAGCATTTTATATACTTTTAGCAGGTCCCCACACAGCCTCTGTTGTTCCAGACAGTCCGTGCAACAGTCCGTCCAACCTCTGCCTGTAGCTATTACCCCCAAATCCAGACATAATTCCGGTAAACATCCTATACATCCAATACTCCAAATGCAGCCTAAACAAAGTTCGACAAAGCTGCAACATGACACCATGACACCCTGACTCCTATACTCAGTGTCTTGACCAATGAAGAAAAGCATAATTTATGGCTTCCTAAAGGGCCTGTCCCACTTTCACGACCTAATTCACAACCTTTTTTACTCGTGGACATTTTTCATCATGTTGAAAAAACGCCCCGACCTACTTGATGCCACGAGTACCTACGACTACCATCACGACCTGCCTACGACCTCGTGATGACCATGCTGCGAGCATGAGTCAAGGGCAAACTCGGCAGAGGTCGTAAATTAGGTTGTGAAACTGGGACAGGTTTATTACCACTGTATCTAGTTTTGTTGCCACTTTCAGACAGTTATGCCCCTGTCCCACTTAGGAAAACTGAACGGGAACCTCTGGAGACTTTGCGTCCCACCCAAGGTTTCCATGCGGTTCCTGGAGGGTTTTGTCAGTCTCCCTAATGGTCGAAAGTGGTTTCCGCTTCTTCTATGTTCCGGCGATTATTTCAAAAAATTCAAAACCGACCGCAACTAAAAATAGGTTGCCGTTTTAAAAATCGGTAATTTTGTAGTCGAAGCCAGTTGCGATGCTAGTTGCCGGAGGTTGCAGGTAGTGGAAGGTAAGACCTGCAACCTCCGGCACCACCTTCAACTAGCATTCCGATTTTTAAAACGGCAACCTATTTTTAGTTACGGCCGGTTTTGAATTTTTTGAAATAATCGCAGGAACATAGAAGAAGCGGAAACCACTTTCGACCATTAGGGAGACTGACAAAAACCCCGGGAACCTCACAGAAACTTTGGGTTGGGCGCAAAGTCTACAGAGGTTTCCGTTCAGGTTTCCTAAGTGGACCGGGGCATAATGGACATGGACCCCAGGATCCCTCTGTACATCACTGCCTTTCAGGGTCATGCCATTAATTATATATTTTTCCCTGACATTCAACTCCCCTAAGTGCAACACCACACACTTGCTCAGATTTTTTTTTTTGTAATGGAACGGACAATTTAAAGAAAGCCAACCTGCATGCAAAACTCAAATGAGGGATAATAGCCCTAGAAAGCAAACTACAGATACAGCATGTCTACAAATTGAGAAAGGATATCAGGAAAATAAGGTGGCCAGCATGTCCACGTATTCTGCCAGAGCATCAACAGAGTCAGTGAAATGATTGAAACAACAGAAAAGGTGGTGGAATTTACAAGACAACCCCAACCTTGATTACTTGCATGCAGATCAAATTTGCATGAAGCATACCCAACATAGACAATGCCTCGGACTTTAAATCACCGTGGTAACTTGAAGTGTAACCAGGAGAATTGGAGTGCACAGAAATCCTTGTGACATAATTCCATGAATAGTGTTTGCATTTGCAGAATCACTCTGTCAACTAAACCCACATTCAGGCCTGCATCTGATTCTGTTGTTACATTTAGTATGAATTAGATTGATTGATTGAAAAGTACAGCATGGAAACAGGCCCTTTGGCCCACCGAGTCCTGTTCACATTAGTTTTATGTTCTCCCCGTTTACATCTACTTCCTACAAGGGAGATGCTAAAAATGCATTTCGGCAATTTACTGACACTGACAATGACAATAAATTGAATCATTTCATCACATTTCATTTTTACATGCTTGGGGCAATTTACTGAGACCAATCAACCTACATGCCCACACTTCTTTGGGATGTGGGAGGAAATCAGAGAACCTGGAGGAAACCCATGCGACGCAGGAAGAACGTGTAAACTTCACACAGACAGCACCCGAGGTCTGGATCGAACCAGAGTGCCTGGCGCTGTGTGGTAGCAGCTCTATGGAGCTGCATCACTGTGTCACCATTTTCATCTTACCAAAGACCTACAACCAAAACTGAATTCAACTGGAATCGAGGAACCTGGCCAAATATGGGAACATATTCAATTTAGTTTAATTCGGTAATTTTGAAGACATCTCCAATTGATAATTGAAATTAGATGATTATAGGGAGACTTCAAATTTAGGCTTAATCTTCATGAGTTTAGAAGCAACTTTAATTCAACAACTATCACCAGAGGAAGGCATTTAGAATGGAGATGAGGAACCATTTTTTCAACCAGAGAGTTGTGAGTGTGGAATTCTGTGCCTCAGAGGGCGGTGGAGGCCGGTTCTCTGGATACTTTCAAGAGAGAGCTAGATAGGGTTCTTAAAGATAGCGGAGTCAGAGGATATGAGGAGAAGGCAGGAACGGGGTAATGATTGGGGATGATCAGCCATGATCACATCAAATGGCGGTGCTGGCTCGAAGGGCCAAATGGCCTACTCCTGCACCTATTGTCTACTGAAGCTCTATCTCTAATGTTTTGTGTTTTGACCCATAAAATCTTTGCAAGAAATTAGCATTGCAACGGGGTGGGAGATTGCAACCTTCACGTGGTCCGCCCTGTTTCGACGGATGCAATCAACCTGGCGTGCATAATCAAGTAAGATCAAATAGAACAAGTTGTCCTACAACTTTAGGCTGTGCACGCTATACGCAAGAAGAAGAAGAAGAAGCATTGCAACAAAAACATTGTCCAAGTCTTACCTATAAATATTGTTTTCAATTGCAAGCAGGTCATGGGCCATGGCCTGAAAGGTTAGCTCATGCAAGATCGATGATATAGGGTCAAAGCCGCGATCGATTATCAGAAGCTGTGACTGTGTTTTACCCTGAAACATTACATGATGCACAAATGGTTATTCACAACAGCAGCTTTTAACATAATATTGCTTTTGCAATAAAACACCCCAAAGCACTTGAGAAACATATGATCACCAGTGAATCATTATTGCAGGGATTTAAAAATAAAGAATTATAAAATAAGGGTAGATAAACACACAAAGCTGGAGTAACTCCGTGGGTCAGACAGCATCGCTGGAGAAAAGGAACATGTGACGTTTCGGGTTGAGACCCTTCTTTTCTCCAGAAATGCTGCCTGACCCACTGAATTACTCCAGATTTTTGTGTCTATCTTCAGTTTAAAGCTACATCTGCAGTTCCTTCCTACATATAAAATAAAGGTATTGCTTATGGCACCCACGCACAGGCACAATAGGCAAATAGGTTCAATGCCGAATAAGGTGCGCAGACTTTGGGATTGTGGGCGGCACGGTGGCTCAGCGGTAGAGTTGCTGCCTTACAGCTCTTGTTAGAGTTGCTGCCTTACAACTCTTGCAGCCCTGAGTTCGATCCCGACTTCAGGTGCCGTATGTATGTTCACTCCATGACCGTGTGGGTTTTCTCCGAGATCTTTGGTTTCCTCCCACACTCCAAAGACGTACAGGTTTGTAGGTCAATGGGCTTGGTATTAGTGTAAATTGGCCTTAGTGTGTAGGGTAGGGTTAATGTGCGGGGATTGTTGATTGTTGAAGGGCCTGTTTTCGTGTTGTATCTAAACTAAGCTAAACCTCATCCACTCCGTAGAAGACGGAAAATAACTTAATGTGTAAGACAAAAATGGATATCACTGGGAAATAATGATATTAGGTATAGAAAGAGGCCAGGGACTGCAGTAGGGGATTAGAGAGTATCTACCACCTACTGCCACATGGCTGATGTACCAAGAAACAATGGGCCTTCACAAACACATTCATATCAAAATCAGCAACGGAACTGTCAATGAATTGCAATTTGTTAAAACGATAAATTAAGTCTCATTTTATTTATACACATCCTACCTTTATATTGCACTCCTCGGCTAATTTGTAATGGTTTGCCAGCTTTTCTTCTGTCAGATGTGCAAGATATTCTGCATTATTTCCAGTGAAACTGGATACAATAATAAAAATATCAGCATTGAAGAAAATTAAAATTCGGATTCATTTCACATTTCAATCTTGTCAAAAATGAGTCAGGAATTAAAAGCCATTACAGAAGTTCATATACAGTCAGAATCAATAATATTAAAAAATCACTTTTTTATTGATCAGTTCTTATTCGGGAGAAATTGGCTGTCCTGGTGGCCTGCTCCATTAAAAAAAATATACGAGATACAAATTGCTGGAGTAAGTCAGCGGGTCACGCAGCTTGTCTGGAGAGCAAGTTTAGGGTGACTTTAGTAGAGGGGAAGAAAGCTGGAAGAGAGGTGGGGGAAGGACAAAGCCTGGCAAATGATAGAGGTGAGGGGGGCTGATTAGCGTTTGGTCCGACAAAGGCCAGAGATGAGAAAACATAGTGTGAGATAACGATAGATGAGGTGTGAAATGTGAAGCAGAGGGATGAATATAGGTAATGTAGGTGTAAGGGGACAGGTTGGAAGAGGTAAGCGGTGGAGTCCGGTTCTCTGGATACTTTCAAGAGCAAGCTAGATAGGGCTCTTAAAGATAGCGGAGTCAGGGGATATGGGAAGAAGGCAGGAACGGGGTACTGATTTGGGATGATCAGTCATGATCACATTGAATGACGGTACTGGCTCGAAGGGCCGAATGGCCTACTCCTGCACCTATTGTCTATTGTCTATTGAAACGGGTGCGCATCCAGGTGGGGCATGGGGAGGAGACGGGGAGGAAATGGACACCTATTTTTCCCTTTCCCCTTCCCACCATCCTCTCCCACCTATATTCCTTCCTCTGGATTCACTTCACTCCTTTTCTATCCTTAACTCCTTGTATCACACTTTTTGAGTTTTCATCCCTGGCCTTTGCTGAACTATATGCCAATTATAAATCTCCCTCACCTGTATCCTCCCCATCTCTTTTCCAGCATTCTACTGCTTATTACAACCAATCTGAAGGAGGATCGCCTATCCATGCAATCTGCGGATGCTGCCTGACCCGCTGAGTTACTTGTGTCGTCTTCTTTTGTAAACCATCATCTGCAGCTCCTTTGCAGTCAACATCACAGCAATTGACTGCAAAAGAGAACAAATACGAGTGAAGTAGCCCAATGAGCTGAGCTTCAGTGGCAAAAACCAGCATGTATTGCCCATTCCTAACTGATCTTGGAAAGGAGCCGCCATCTTGAAGAGCTGCTGTCCTTCGGGTAGAGATATTCCCACCTTACAACTCCCAGATTTCAACTCAGTAATGATGAAGAACCAGTGTTATATTTCAAAGCTATGGTGGTGTTTGACCTGGAGGGGGACCTGCAAGTGCTGGTGTTCCCATATACGAGAGGTTGGTTGGAGGATTGCAGTGGGAGATGCTGCAGAGCATTTGGTTAAAGACACACATGGCAGCCATTGTGTGGTGGTGATGGGGGGAATGAATATTCAGGATGGTTGATGAGGTGCTAATCAGGAGGATGTTTTTTCTTCGATAACCTGAGCTCTTGAGAGTTATTGAGTCTGCACTCATCCAGGCATTTGGAAAATATTTATCACACACCCGAGTTGTAAAAGGGGGCAAAGCTTTGCAGCATCAGGAGGCAAGGCATTCACCACAAGATTTTACTCTTATAGCCCTGTCCCACAGTGCGAGTTCATTCCAAGAGCTCTCCTGAGTTTAAAAAAAATCAAACTCGTGGTAAGCACGGAGAATGAACGTAGCGGGTACGTGGGAGCTCGGGGACGTCACTTAGTGGCTCGTAACGCTAACGGCAGGTACTCGGGAAGACTCGCTAACGGCAGGTAAGCACGGGAAGACTCGTGAAGATTTTTCAACACGTTGAAAAATGTCCACGAGAGCCCCGAGTACCGACAAGTGGCCATTACCGTAAATCTCCGAGTTCGAATCTGGGCAAACTCGGGAGAGCTCTTTGAATGAACTCGCACCGTGGGACAGGGCTATTACACCCTCAGTAATTATGTGGGAGGTCCAGTTGAGTTGCTGGTCAATGGTGACCCAGTACCGATATTGCTGCTATGTCCTCTACAGTGGTAACTCCACTGTAAGTCAAGCTTAGGTGGTTCGTCTCACCTGCTCCAGATGGCCATTGCCCGTGACTTTAAAAAACATACAATCTATTTGCTGCCCAAGAGTTTGTGCTTGAATGTTGTTGACGAGATGTTGCATACAGGCTGTGTCATTTGCTGAATAGTAAACATCATTCAACATTGTGCAGGCCTCAGCAAACACACCACATTTGACCTTGTGATGGGAAGAGGGCGATTGATGAAGCTGCAGATATTGTGTCCCCCCCATGTTTTAAAAGTGATTTCCGCCCATGATTGAGCGCGCATGCAGTACATTGATTTTGGACTTTTTTTGGAAATGGCGCCAGAATATGCCGACTTGTGCCTATGTGATCGATGCAAAAAGAATTTCACTGGGCAGTGCACATGTGATTATGAAGCACTATTGAACCACTGAAGTTGTTACTGTAAAATGTAGACACAAGGAAATGCTGATGCTGGTTTACAAAAAAAGGCACAACGTGCAGTAAAACTTGATTTCATGAAGTCAAATTTAAAAGTGAAAACATGACAAAAATTACGCAGTCACCAATGCTCAAAAAAACTTGGAAACACAATGTTGATACAGAGTGCAATTCATTTACAAGTCCAATAAAGAGTAGCATAAAAATATCAAAATTGACCTGTAATCATTTCCATACTCTTTTCTGTATCGGACCCCAGGGTTTTCATCCAAAATTGCACAAACCGTTGCAATTTTCTCCGCCATCATTTCCATAATGTCATTTTTATCTTTCGAGTCTGGACTATAAATAGAGTAAAATGCACCGGGAATGTCAAAGGTGAATACCTGGGTTGAAGACATGGGGCGGGAGGGAAGAGAAAAAAAAAATACATTTTAACAAATTAACTTTGAGTTTGATGTCACTTGCATGGCAGTAGAAGACTAAGGGTTGGATGCTCCAGCTATAGACAATAGATAATAGGTGCAGGAATAGGCCATTCGGCCCTTCGAGCCAGCACCGCCATTCAATGTGATCATGTCTGATCATCCACAATCAGTATCCCGTTCCTGCCTTCTCCCCATATCCCCTGACTCCGTTATTTTTAAGAGCCCTATTTAGTTCTCTCTTGAAAGTATCCAGAAAACCTGCCTCCACCACCTTCTGAGGCAGAGAATTCCACAGACTCACCACTCTCTGAGAAAAAGTGTTTCCTCGACTCCGTTCTAAATGGCTTACTCCTTATTCTTAAACTGTGGCCCCTGGTTCTGGACTCCCCCAACATCGGGAACATGTTTCCTGCCTCTAGCGTGTCCAAACCCTTAACAATCTGATATGTTTCAATGAGATCCCCTCTCATCCTTCTAAACCCCAGAGTGGACAAGCCAAGCTGCTCCATTCTCTCAGCATATGACAGTCCCGCCATCCCGGGAATTAACCTTGTAAACCTTCGCTGCACTCCCTCAATAGCTAAAAAGATGCTAAGTGATCATGAATTCTACAAGTAATAAACATCAGCAAGTTTGACTCGGGGGAAATACAGGACACGTTCTACTCATTGGAATTTAGCATTTCTAAAAGAATAAAACTACAATAAATCTAAACCCTTTGTATTCATTCAACAACTGGAAAAATGGCTGAATTGTTACCAAGAATAAAATGAATGAACAAATATAGAACTCAAATGGCAGTCAGGCTAGATATTTTGATTAACTCTAAGATTTGTGTCCCAGTTCCCCACTGAACAATTTTCTCATGTGTCTAGGATATTGAACAAATAGTTCTCTTTATTAATCCAGTTACTGGAAATAATTGGTGCCTCCAGAGAATCTTTTCCCCATCAACACTAATTGAGCAAAATTTTAAGTAGATTTCATAATTAATATACACGTTGTGCAGGACGTTTTATAAAAATAAGTTTTACATTTATATTTAAAAAATGTCCAACTATAGGATATTCTAAAACACTACTTTCTGTGAAGTACAGCCATATTTGGTAATATGAGGAATGCAGAAACCTCTCATCGTTTCCATCCAAACATTTTTGAAGTGTTATAATACCTGCCTGAAATACCCTCTCTGGCAGCTCGAAGGGCCGAATGGCCTACTCCTGCACCTATTTTCTATTCCATTTACCCACCACCCTCTGAGCGAAAAGGTTTTCCTCAGGTTCCTGTTAAACCTTTTCCCTCTCACCTTAAATTTATGTCATCTGGTTCTTGATTCCCCTACTCTGGGTAAAAGACTATGTGCACTCACTGTATCTATTCCCCTCATAATTTTGTACATGATCACCCCTCAGCCACCTGCATTCCAAGAAGTAAAGTCCCAGCCTGCCCAGCCTCCCCGTATAGGCCAGGCATTCGTCCTGGTAACATCCTCGTAAATCCTCTTTGCACTCTTTCCAGCTTAATAGCATCCTACAGCAGCAATACCCAAACTTAACACAATACTCCAAATATGGCCTCGCCAATTTCTTGTACAACTTGTTACTGATGGCAGAAATGCCTCATGAGTCAGACTGAATTCCTGTTCCAAATTAAAATACTGCACTTTAGAAAGACAATGTTTGAGTATTCTTAGACTTTATCTATTCCACTGGAGTTAAGAAAACATGTGCTTCTGTGGTTTATTTTATAGATTACCATATAGGGAGAGACAAATTAAAGAGGATCCCACAGAAATTATTGACAACAAAACTTTTCATAACTTTCTTTATCTTCATGTTAACTGTCCAATGAGTAAAGAGGATTGCTTAATCTAGAACTGGGATATATAGAGAGGGTTTGGTAGAGAATGCCACAGTAAGGAACAATATCCAGGATGAATTAGATTACATGGAGAAGAATGATTAATCCAAAATGGAACTGGGCCAAATGGAACCAAGGACTTTTGAGGAATATTGAAAAACTTTCACAGCTGACACAAGCCAAAGCTGGGGCAGGGTTTCCATCAGTCAGTATTTCATAGGAGTTTGTAGTCAGGGCTCTCTCTAGTCTTGTTCACAGACTAATCGCACATGGCCAGGAGGGTTACATTTCTGGAAGCAAAGTCAATTATTCTCTGTGGTTTAATGGGGAATGAAGGCAAAAAGGCAAACGCAGCAAGACCCAAGTGTAAACCAGTTCCCATCACAGGGGCCATTCCACACCCACTTATTCTACCTCTTTTCTTGGCACAGGTCTGAGGCAGAATCCAACCGCTCACAGCTTTGATGACATAAGTTTAACCCCAGAATGAGCTTTTGACACCATTCTGCAATGCTGCCATGACCACCACTATCATGTCTTCCTACTCTACCAGTTTAGTTCAGGTTAGTTTAGAAATACAGCGCGGAAACAGGCCCTTCGGTTTACTGAGTCGGCGCCGACCAGCAATCCCCGCACATTAACACTATCCTGCACACACTAGGGCCAATTTACAGTTATACCAAGCCAATTAACCTACAAACCGGTATGTCTTTGGAGTGTGGGACGAAACCGAAGATCTCGGAGAAAACCCACTTGAGAACGTACAACTTCGTACAGACAAGCACCCGTGGTCGGGATCGAACGCGGTTTCTGGCGCTGCAAGCGCTGTAAAGCAGCAACTCCACCGCTGCATCACCGTGCCGCCCAAGTCATAATCCAACACCCAACAAAGCCTCACTGATCCCTTTGCTATTTTTTGACAAATATTCTCCTGCTTTCCTTGCTTCCTTTCTGCTGTATCTGTTCTAATTGGCACAATGTCTTGTTTGCCTATTATCCCAGAGTTTGTCTGCCTGCAGTGACTCCTAGGGAGGGAAAGCCTCAATTCACAAATCCCACCTGGAGTTTTTAAATTGCTTCTGGCCTTCAACCCTAACTCTGTAACGTTTCCCAAATATATCACTGGATCTGGAAATCTTATTTTTCTTGGGAGCTACTCATTTAGTCTCTCCACCCTCAGTAGCTATATCTTCAGCTACCACCTTCTTTTGAAGAAGCGTATCGACCCGAAACGTCGCCCATTCCTTCTCTCCAGAGATGCTGCCTGTCCCACTGAGTTACTCCAGCATTTTGTGTCTATCTTCTTTTGAAGATTAGATTTAGTGGCTATCAGAAGTGATATGGATCACCATCTCATCTCCAGCCCACCCCATACACACATTCACACTCACACTAGGCTGTGTGACATTCATCTATTAAATTATGGACTCGAGAAATAGAGTAGGGTCGTAGGCTTAAAAGTAATATTCCGCAGGGCTGCCAACTCTCACTCATTGAGCCTGAGAATCACGCATTTTGCGAAATTCTCACACTGATCACAAATTTCTCATGCTCACTCGCTCTGTCCATACCCCATGGAGTTTTAACTCCGGCCCGGAGCCAGGAGCGGACGGGGTGAGTGGGGGCGTAAGTGCCGCCTCTGGAGCCGCGGGGAAGAATCCCGGGGGAGGGGGGAGAGGGACTCACTCCACGAACATCGGCAAGTCTGGGTGTTGTCGCCGCTTCACTGACACACATTGACACACACTAACACACTCTCACACACACTGGCACACCTTCACACATACACTCACACACCTTCACACACACTGATGGACTCTCACATGCTGATACACACCCTCACACACTGATACACACACACTGACACACACGCTCCCTCACACACACTGACACTCACTCTCACACAGAGAATGTCCGTAGTGGGTCCGTAGGAGTTCATGGATGTCTTGTAGCAACTCGTACGAGTAAAAAGTAACAATTTTATCATCGGGAGTATGTTTTTACTAATGGACATTTTTCACAGCATTGAAAAAACGTCACGAGTTTACCGGATTTCTCGAGTACCTACCGTTACTCATACGAGCTGGTATGAGACATCCACAAACTCCTATGGACCCGCTACGGACATTGGCCGACTTCGAATCACAGGAAAACTCGGGAGAACTCTTGAATTACCTCATACAGTGGGACAGGCCCTTAACAAAGAGTGGAGGAAAGACCCGCAGATGCTGGTTTAAACTGAAGATAGACACAAAAAGCTGGAATAACAGGCAGCATCTCTGGAGAGAAAGAATGGCTGATGTTTCGGGACGAGACCTTCAGACCGAAGAGGTTGAAAACCAGCCATAAAATACAATGACTGGAGACATGTGTTATCCAACTGAGGGGAGAAATCAGAATCATGTGTTCATCTTTATTAAAGTGACACCATAATAAATATATTACAGAAAAAAGAATTTAATGGGGTGGCACGATAGTGCAGCAGTAGGGTTGTTGCCTTGCAGCACCACAGACCCAGATGTGATCCTAACTACGGTGCTGTCTGTACAGAATTTGTACATTCTCCCTGCGATTTTGTACATTCATGCGATTTCTCCAGATATTCCGGTTTCTCCCACATCCAAAAATGTGGGTTTGTAGGTTAATCGGCTTCTGTAAATTGTCCCTGGCGTGTAGGATGGAACTGGTGTATGTTAGATTGCAGGTCTGTGTGGACTTGGTGGGCTGAAGGGCCCGTTTCCATATATATGTTTTACATATATATATCTTAACTTCATTAAACCATATACGGTTGAATATGTGGCATTATTTTTGTCTTGTTTCTATAGTCAACGGGGAAGGTTGATTAATTTATTTATGCAAGTCTGACCCCTCTTGCCTTGTTTCTATGTTTTTGTTTCTCTATATATATGCACAACAGCATGTAATATAATCTGATTTTCATACATGAATATACTAAGATCATTCATGTGCAGCATCTGCTAATCAGTGCCTGGCTCTACTGTGGAATGTAATTAGGAATGTAATTTAGCCTAACCTTATGCATACCTAATCCAAATTAAAGCATAAATGTTACATTCAAGTGTAAGTTAAGTTGCAGTATGCACCAGATTGCACAATTTCAAGTTGAAAAATGCAAAAGCTCCCTACCATAGGAGGGGGGACCCCCCTCCTCCCCTCGGTCGCTACGCTCCCTCGCAATTTCTGACTCTCAACTCTCACCCAATGTTGGCAGCCCTGTATTCACAATGACTCCTAACCAACTGGGAAGTAAGAATAAAGTTGAAAAATTACAGTTAACGCAGAGGATAAACCAAAGCTCTTGAATCCTCTGATAACTCTCTTCACCTATCTATCTTTTCCCTTGTTTGAGGTGCTCATACGCTAACTCATTGATTAAGCTCTTCAATTATCTTCCACTGAGCTTTATGTGGCTCAGTGCTTTATTTTGATCAATGAATAACACTTAGCAGACTCTAATTAAAAGCTCATTAATATGAAACGCTAACTGTTACACTCCTAAAAATGCCAGTTGTCCAGCTTTGCGTTCAGAACACAAACATCTGTTGTAGTTTGATTTCATGTGGTAATACTTATTCAAAAAACCTTGGAACATTATTCCGTTTAAAAGCACCTTATAAAGGCATGTTCTGCTGTTTGACAAATTGAAGATGAGAGACTCTACCTTATCCAAATGTCTCGTTTTCCCAGTGATAGATATATATATGTTTCTATGAGATATTCATAATTGAAATCCATGTTAAATGTATTATCACCCATCACCTGAGATCATGGCTCATGCCATGATCAATTTGCAGCAGCATTTTATATTTCTCAGCTGGGTAGGCACATAACAGTGTGAAACATGGAGAAAGAATACTTCACCAGTAAACATTGAAAAAAAAGGTTCTGATACAAAAATTTTATTTAAGCAGGAACATTTTCCCTCATGTGAGCCTCTACCACCCTGCAAACAGTGAAAGGGTACTATTCAAACTGTGGTATCAGTGATGAATTCTGTTTTAACATTTGTGTGAGCAAATACAAATTCTGATTTTAACCTCAGGCAACGGGCCAGACATTACTGGCTAATCTTCAGCAAGTACGCCAATCTTTGGCATATAAAAACTCAGCAATGTGCACTGTAGGGAAAGGAAAACGACCCGAGTTGAGAAATGTGCGTGGGCTATTACTGTTGGACAGAAATGGGATGATACTGCCTATTATGATGTTGCTGGATTTGCACTGTTGACAGCTGGAACATGTCAAGATTGGTACATCACAAAAACGTAACATTCGAAGGATAATATATATTCCTGCAATATCACTAAACCTTGAATGCCAGAAAGGGAATAATTTGGCACTCTGCAGTTCTCATACCTGTAGGCAGTAATGTGATGTAGACACATAATGCTGGAGTAACTCAGTGGGACAAGCAGCATCTCTGGGGAGAAGGAATGGGTGGCGTATCAGGTCGAGACCCTTGATAGATCATGTTATAAATTTAAATTTTAAAATAATTTTCTTGCTTTTCCTTTCCCATTCCATCCTATTTTTCTTCCTTTTCTTTATTTTTCCTTTCTCTTATTTCCCTTGTTTCTTAATTTTTCACACTACATCTATCTCCATTCCTAAATCTCACGTGTTAAAGAAATCGAGTGCTGGTCCTGTTGTTCCACAAGGTCATAGATGTCCCATTGTGAATGCTCATTTCCACCAATTTATATCATAGGATTAAAGGAGGCTGTAAAGATAGTTTAACTCCTGCTCTTTGATAGCCAAGTACAGCTCATCTTGAAAGAACAGATATAAAATATGGCTTGACAAAAACTTCTTCAATGTGCAGTAATACAATTATAATAATTTAATTTTTGCTCACTAAAACTACTGGCATATGAGAGGCCAAATCACTTTCACAGTCTCATTGAAATTATTTCAAAACACATGTATCTACATCTGATCCTTCCACTACTATTTCCACAAAGAAACTACTCTTATAATTCTGATTCTATTCGGCGCCATATACTTTCTCTTCAGATCAACTTTGTGTAATGCAGGTGACAAAACACCTAGATCGGATGTTTCCTAAAAGACAAAACAGGTTTCCTTAATGTTCACACTTCAACTACTTGAAATAGGCCTGGTAGTCTTTGTTAGAGTGCTAAGAGGAATGGTTGGTTGATGACTTTTCTTTCTTATTTATATTGCCTGCAAAGAAAAACTAGATCTATCCTATTGGAGATCTATCCTATTATAAATTAGAGCACAGGAGGATGAGGGGTGATCTTAAAGAGATGTGTTAAATAATGAGAGGAATAGATTTGATCTATCAATAGATAGATAGCACAGTATTTTGCCCAGAGTATGGGAATTGATCTAGGGTGATGGGGAAAGATTTAATAGGAACTTGAGGGATAACTTATTTTACACAAAGGATGGTGGGTATATGGAACAAGCTGCCAGAGGTGGTAGTTGAGGCAGGTTCTATCATAACATATTAGAGACAATCAGACAGCTACACGGATGAGACAAGTTTAGATGGTTATGAGCCAGGTGCTGGCAGCTGGGTCATGTAGATGGGGCATGTTGGTCAGCATGGGCAAGTTTGGCCGAAGGGCCTGTTTCCACGCTGTATGACTCTATTGGTAGCAATACTGTCATTTACTGGAACTGTTCATTGATTTCAGTTCTGCATATCCACTGAAAAGCATTAGAAAGCAGATATCATGATAAAATTACCGTAATGTTTAAGGGAATGGTTGGATGGCTTAAAGTATATGACACACTGAATGCAGCACTACTCAGATAAAGACGAATATCTTTCAGTGCACCTTCACTGGGTTTTGATTCTTCTGAATGCTTTGTGCTTCTAATTGAATCAAATTGAATTAATAATCAAATTAACCAAATAGGATGAGGGGAGGGACCTCATTGAAACTTACTGAATAGTGAAAGGCTTGGATAAAGTGGATGTGGAGAGGATATTTCCACTAGTGGGAGAGTCTAGGACTAGAGGTCATAGCTTCAGAATTAAAGGCATTCATTGAGGGAGATGAGGGGGATTTCTTTAGTTAGAGGATGGTGAATCTGTGGAATTCTTTGCCATTGAAAACTGTGGAGGCAATGGATATTTTTAAGGCAGAGATAGATAGATTCTTGATTAGTGCAGGTGTCAGGGGTTATGGAGAGAAGGCAGAAGAATAGGTTTACAAGGGAGAGATAAATCAGCCATGATTGAATGGTGGAGTAGACTTGATGAGCCAAATGGCCTAATTCTTCTCCTATCACTTATGACCTTATAAGTAGATGTAGATGAAAAACAAAATAAGGCATGTGCATCAATTGTGAGCAAAACAAGTGTTTTTGCATTAATATAAACTCTATAAGGGAGGGTTTACAATGCATTAGTCAAATTGCAGACTTCCTACCTTGCTAATGTTCTTGAGGGAAAAAAAGGTTATTTCACCACCTTCACCCAAACAGTGATAATGCATTAGCTTAGTGTGCTGAGCAAAATTATTATTGAGTGTGCATATTTGAACAACTTTAAAAAAATAAATCAAAAGAACATAAAAAAAATACCTGTGATTCGTGTGAAAGAAAGGATAGGTTAACTTCTTTGCAACGTTTTATGGATTTTGAGCATGTCGTTTTTAACTGACTGAAGAGATTATCAGGACAATCTAGAATTTAAAAAGAAATGTTATTTCAGCAAGACCCATAATTACACATCTTGGTTTCAGTCATTGCTGCAGCAAGTACAGAACAAAGGCAGAATTCTTCTTCTTCTTCAAAAGGGGCAAGTCATAGAGTAATCCAGTGTGGAAACAGGCCCCTCAACCCAACTCGCGGGGCACACAAGGCCAACAATGTCCCAGTTACACTAGTCCCACTTTCCTGCGCTTGATACATATCCCTGCAAACTTGTCCTTTCCATGTGCCTGTCTAACGGGCCTGTCCCACTTACGCGACTTTTTCGGCGACTGCCGGCACCCGTCATAGGTCGTTACATGTCGCCGAAAATTTTCAACATGTTGAAAATCCAGCGGCGACCAGAACAAGGTACGACTCTTTGGGCGACTACTCACGACCATACAGGCTTCACCCCGCGACATGCGTCTTTCTGGTCGTCGCTGAATTTTCAACGTTGAAAATTTCCGCCGACCTGCAAAGACCTATGACGGGTGCTTGGAATTCGCCGAAAAAGTCACGTATGTGGGACAGCCCCATAACTGTTTCTCAAACGATGGGATAGTCCCAGCCTCAACTACCCCCTCTGGCAGCTTGTTCCATACACCCACCACCCTTTGTGTGAATACAAATAAAGTCGCAAGCACCATTCAGGACCTCAAAAGCTCCTGCCCTTGTCTAAACAATGAGATCGACAGAGACTAGGTAACAGGAGGAATATATTTGTAATGAGAGGTTGCCAGTGCAGAGCTCTGTTGGATGATACGACAAAATAAGGGCAGCGTTTTTATATTGAGCCTCGGAACGCAAGTTAAACCACACTGGTATTTATGCCCAGGATATAAACGTTCATAAGTGTGAGATTTCTGCTTAGTAGTTTAGTTTAGTTTATAGATACAGTACGGAAACAGGCCCTTCGGCCCACCAAGTCCGCGCCGACCAGCGATCCCCGCACATTAACGCTACCCTACACACAGCAAGAACAATTTTACACTTATACCAAGCCAATTAACCTACAAATCTGTACGTCTTAGTCTTCGGCTATTGATCCAAGCTCATCAAAATACCAAGATAAGCACATAATTGGTGTCAATTCTAATAGACACCTTCCAACTAGTTTGTAACTAAACTCCCCAAAACATGGTCAGGAAATAGTCACCTGAAAGTTTTTGAATCTCAAAATACCCCCAAGACTGTTGACAACTTAACTTTCACCAATTCTCATATAATTGATCAACAAGCATCTCAACATTTTCCTGAATAGGCGCAGCTGGATCTTGGTCGGTGTCATTAGTTATTATGTTGAGACGTACCTTTATTTTCAAGGAACGCTTTTTAGCAAATTCTCAGCGAAAGGAAGAGACAGGAAACAAACTGGCCTGCAAACCTGCCACCTTAACACAGGGAAATCTGTCTTTGGTCTTTAATGATAAGTCGGAGTGAGCGTGTTGGCTGCTGGCTGAACTCACCTCACACGCTGGCTTCCACTGAAGGAAATTAATGACCAGCAGCCGATTCTTGCGCAGACACTTAGCAGATTTTTTACAGTCACAGAGTCAATGAAAGAAACAGCAGGAAATAGAAGAGATAAATCAATTTTGAAATTTCAGCAGGAGAATGGAAAGAGAAAGCCTTTTCTTTGATGGAATAGGCGGAACACTTAAAGAAGCAGGCAAATCACATAACAATTTAATCTCATATATTGACAGTGAATATCAATTATTGTTAACTCATTACAAGGTCCAGCTAACCATGTAAAGCTCAGTTTATCCAATGGAAAATCCATTGGACTGAACATTTGGACATCAATATTTCCCTCTCAAACAAAATAAGATGGCCAAAGTAAATGAAAATCCTGCACATAACTATTTAGAATCCATAATATTTTACTTCCATTAGATCGCAATCATCACCCAAAGTTAATGAATTAACAAGGTCAATCAAATTGAATTTACACACCTTACCCTTCACTCCAGTACTGCCTACAAATTTAGTTTAAAATCTGACGTACTGTTACCCACTGCATTTTGTTCGCATATCTACGTAAAACTTATCCCATAAACATTTGTTTTGAAGAAAAAAAACTGCCACTGTTGATATTTTGGGGGGGGGTTATATCAAGATTTTCTGTGCCACTTTTGTTAAAATGTGAGAAAACCAAGTTCACGGTTTTAGTCAGGTGGTCATGTTGTTGTGGTGCCCATTGCCGTTACATTCACACAAATTCATACTATTTCCACATTTGAAAAATAGGACAATGCATTATATATGCTAGTAGTCTAACGTAGTTGCTTGTTCTTTGAAATCATCAAAACAAGAAATAACAGATTAAAAGGAAGGGAGCACCAGGATTCCTTATTTGGACCCATAGAGATAATATATAAAGTTGAGATCTGTGTCCCCAAGGCTATGTCTTATGTTGCTGACATTAACAAACTGCCAGATACCAATGTAGGATTTATTCACCAATGGGTCAGTTACATAGAAACATAGAAACATAGAAATTAGGTGCAGGAGTAGGCCTTTTCAAGCCTGCACCACCATTCAATATGATCATGGCTGATCATCCAACTCAGTATCCCGTACCTGCCTTCTCTCCATACCCCCTGATCCCCTTAGCCAACCACATCTAACTCCCTCTTAAATATAGCCAATGATCCTCAGTGGCAGAGTTCCAGAGATTCTCTCCATGTGAAAAAAGTTCTTCTCATCTCGGTTTTAAAGGATTTCCCTCTTATCCTTAAGCTGTGACCCCGTGTCCTGGACTTCCCTAACATCGGGAACAATCTTCCTGCATCTAGCCTGTCCAACCCCTTAAGAATTTTGTACGTTTCTATAAGATCCCCTCTCAATCTCCTAAATTCTAGAGAGTGTAAACCAAGTCTATCCAGTCTTTCTTCATAAGACAGTCCTGACATCCCAGGAATCAGTCTGGTGAACGTCTCTGCACTCCCTCTATGGCAATAATGTCCTTCCTCAGATTTGGAGACCAAAACTGTACGCAATACTCCAGGTGTGGTCTCACCAAGACCCTGTACAACTGCAGTAGAACCTCCCTGCTCCTATACTCAAATCCTTTTGCAATGAAAACATACCATTCGCTTTCTTTACTGCCTGCTGCACCTGCATGCCTACCTTCAATGACTGGTGTACCATGACACCCAGGTCTCGCTGCATCTCCCCCTTTCCCAATCGGCCACCATTTAGATAATAGCCAAAATGGATAACCTCACATTTATCCACATTATACTTACAAAACAAAACACCCTTTAACATGTCCCAACACCTACTGACGTTAACCAATGGATCAGTACTGACTTATCAAGATCATTTGCTTGCGCATGTTTAAGTTGACAAATACAACAGGATGGAAATATTTTGTAAAAGAAACCACACCAAAAAGGAAAGGCGACTTACAATCAGTGAAGTAAACATAGGCTGCCTTATACTTTTGGTTCTTTTTTCTGAAGTCATTTATCAATGCTTCTATAGACTGAAAAATAAAAGAATAAATGGTTTAACCAAACACAGTTTGTCAAGTGGAATATTTCACAAATATTTACATCTTTCCCCTTCCAATGTTTCAACATTTTTTTTGAGTTGGAAGCATTTGCCTTAAAATTAATACAAAATAAATTATCGCTACTAATATCACTATCAATAAAAATCTTACATTTTGCAGGCATCCATTGAACTTCATTTACTTTTGAGCTGTATGTAACGTTTACTATTACAACAATAGGAAACATTACATACAACTCAACAGTAAATGAAGTTCAGCACACAAAGAGGAAAACATCCCCAGGGCCTCTCATTACACTGGATTAACTGTACTGCATCATCGGGCAAGGTTAGAGGTGGAGGGATCTGCTTTCTAATTAACACTTGGTACTCAGACGTCCTGGTGATCTCCACCTCCTCTCTTCTGGAATATCTTATGAATAAGAGTTATCCTTATTACCCTGCTTTAAAAGACCACTATCATCCCGGTGCCAAAGAAAATAATGGCGTCCCTTAATGACCGCCGTTGAGTAGCACTAACATCCAGCAGAATAATGTGCTTCGAGACACTGGTGATGGCACACATTATCTCCAGTCTCCCACAAACTCTTGTTCAATGCAGTTTGCCAACAGGTCTCAACTGGTCCACAGCAGATGCCATCTTCCTGGCCTAAACTCATCTCTGGAACATCTAGATAACAAGAACACCTTGTCAAGAGTCTTATTTATTTACTATAGCTCCGCCTTCAACACCCGTAATTCCATCCAAACTCATCTCCAAATTCCTGGGCCTGGGAGTCAGCACCCAACTCAGCCACCGGATCCTCGACTTTATGAACCATAGACCACAAACATTGAGGTTAGCCACAAGTTATCCGTGACTTAAATCTCTCCCCTCACCTTCAGTTTATGTCGTCTAGTTCTCTACACTGGGAAAAAGACTGTGAGCACTGATTTATCCATGGTCTTGTACCCCTCAATAACATCACCCCTCAGCCTCCCATGTTCCACAGACAAAAGTTCCAGCCTATCCAACCTCACCAGGTAACATCCTGACAATTCTCTTCTGCATCCTTTCCATCTTTTAACAAGCAGGATTTCAGTTCTAAAGGGCCAGTCCCACTTTCAAGACCTAATTCACAACCTCTGCCGAGTTTGCCCTTGACTCATGGTCGTCACGAGGGTCGTCACGAGATCGTAGGATGCTGTAGGAGGTCGTAGGTAGGTCGTAGATAGGTTGTGATGCTAGTCGTAGGTACTCGTGGCATCAAGTAGGTCAGGGCGTTTTTTCAACATGATGAAAAATGTCCACGAGTGAAAAAGGTTGTGAATTAGCTCGTGAATTGGGACAGGCCCTTAACTGTACCTTACTGTTGTTAAACAAAAGTCAATGAGCGTGACTTGACGCCTTCCTCTTTCGGCATGGTTTGCAAACATTCTTAAAAAAATAATACCTTCTCTGTGGGTGTGATGAAGTAGATTGCCTTCATATTTGGAACTGGCTCACGGTTTTTGTGCAGGTCTTCAACAACTAGGAATAAACACATTCAGAGTAAGCGCCAACAAATTGCCACCAAAGACTGCAAGAAGCAATGGAATAAATTAACCTACAACAGTAATATTGTGCGCACAAGAGTAAATAAAGTTTAAAATTTATCTTATTGTTGAGCCACATCAATGGTAGTAGAAGGCAACCCAATTTACAAAGAATACATCAACTTATCACATGAGTTAGTAGATCGTTGACAGGAATAAATGGTAGATTCAAGCCAAATAGGAATTGGGAATGTCCAAGGAGTCATTTGTTTCTCATTGATTTTCAACTGCTGGCTTAATCATTGAAATCCTCTCCTAAAATATGCTGAACACACAAAGTGCTGGAATAATTCAGCTGGACAGGAAGCATCTCTGGATAGATGAATGGTTGACGTTTCGGGTTAAGACCCTTCTTCAGACTGAGTCTCAGTGGGTGACATAGATAAGGAAGTGTGAGAGGTCAAAAGAGATGCAGATCAAATAAAATGTAGAATACATGTAGAATAGCATTATTCGCTCAGGGAAGGTGACCACAAAGCAGACAGAGATGCAATGTAATCAGAGGGACAGTCAGGCTGGTTGGAGGACTGGGGAGGATGGAGGGGTGGAGAGAGAGGGAAGACAAGGATTACTTGGGTAGAGAAGTCAATACTCATACCGCTGGGAAATATGAGGTTCTGTTCCTCCAATTTGCACTGGGCCTCACTTTGACAATGGAGGAGGCCCAGGACAGAAAGGTCAGGAATGGGTGGGGGAGTTAAAGTGTTTTGTAACCGGGTCACCTGGTAGGTTTAGGCAAACTGAGCGAATGTGTTCAGCAAAACGCTTGGTCTCACCGATATATAGGAGTCCACACTGGGACAGCGGATACAGTAGATGAGGTTGGAGGAGGTGCAAGTAAACCACTGCCTCACCTGAAAAGACTGTTGGGGTCCTTGGATGGAGTCGAGGTAGAAGGTATAGGGACAGGTGGAGCATCTCCTGCAGTTGCAGGCGAAAGTATCTGGGGAGGGGGTGGTTTGGGTGGGAAGAGATGAGTTAACCAGGGAGTTGCGGAGGGAACGGTCTCTGCAGAGATGGGAAGACGCGGTTAGAGGTGGGATCCCGTTGGAGGTGGTGAAAATGTCGAAGGATTATGTGCTGTATGCTGATGGGGTGAAAGGGTGAGGACTAGGGGGACTGTCCCTGTTGCGACTGGGGGGAGGGGAAGCAAGAGCGGTGCTGCGGCATACCCTAGTGAGGGCCTCCTCTATGATGGACGAGGGAATTATAACATCTTAGATGCCCTAATATGGAACACCTCATCTTGGGCGCAGATGCACCTTAGACGGAGGAATTGGGATTAGGGGATAGAGTCTTTACAGGAGGCAGGATGGGAGTCAAGTGACATATAAAATATGTGAGCGAATGTGTTCAGCAAAATGCTTGGTCTCACCGATATATAGGAGTCCACACTGGGACAGCGGATACAGTAGATGAGGTTGGAGGAGGTGCAAGTAAACCTCTGTCTGAAGAAGGGTTTCGGCCCGAAACGTTGCCTATTTCCTTCGCTCCATAGATGCTGCTGCACCCGCTGAGTTTCTCCAGCTTTTTTGTGTAACCTTCGATTCTCCAGCATCTGCAGTTCCCTCATAAACACGACATATAAAATATGCTGGGTCTCTGTGGAAGAATTTTGTCATTCCCATTCCTCGTCTCTCTCTCTCGTTGTGTTCCTGTCAACTACTTTTCCCCTCAAGTGACCAATCAAAAACCTTTTCAAGGCATGGATTAATTCTGTTTTCACCAATCTTATTGGCTGCAAGTTCCAATTTGTAACCACACTCTGCTCAAAAAAAGCTATTTTTCCGAAACTCCTCTGGGGAATCTTCATATCCTTCCTAAAATACAGTGACCAGAATTACTCCAGGTGTGACCTTACCTGTGTTCTATAATCTCCTCGCTTTTGTACTCTATGCCCCTACTTAAGAAGCACAGGGTACTAAATGCTTTACCAACAACTCCCTTTTCAAGTCTTGCCACTTTCAAAGATCCATGCACTTATATATACAGATCCCTCCATTCATGAACATCCATTAGGACTGTTTAGTCTGCATTGCTTGCCCGTACTCTTGTATCATCTGGGAGAGAAAGACAGGTTTTTTTTTATTGCACTGAGCACCTTAGAGGAATTAGCGATGCATAGTGCTTTACCAAGTTGACAGATGGCTCAGCCATTTTGCACACTGCAAATAACCATAAATTAATGATTTGGCTCACTTTAATTCTGTTGGTATTGATCGACAAGAGGGAAACTGACTATTAAAAAGAGATAAATGTTGTTGATAATGCCAGCCCCACAATATCAAACAGTTCAAAAATCCCAAACAAAGTCCTGCATCTCTAAAAATGTAGCAATTTCAGTATTATGTAAAAATGTCAGATTAGCTGACATTTAAGAATTATTTATTAACTTCAAAAGAAATACTTCTGGCAAAAAAGCTTCAAGATGTATAATTTACATTATGATTTACTCAGCTGCAAACGGCCTTTGTGAAAACTGACAGGTGCTGATGGTGTAGAATTTTCTGTTTGGCTAAGTCCCAATTAAATCTAAATGGATCAGATATTGAAATAGTAGCAACCTTAAGGGCCTGTCCCACAATGCGAGTTTACCCAAGACCTCTCCCGAGTTTTAAAAAAAAAATCAAACTCCTGATGAGTACGTAGAATGTACGTGGAGGGTACGTCGGAGCTCGTGGACGTAACGTTAATGGCAGGTACTCGGGAAACGCGAAAAGCTCGTGAAACTTGTGACGTTTTCCCAACACTGTGAAAAATTTCCAAGAGTAAAAAAATACTCGTGATGAAGTACCACGAGTTTGATTTTATTTTAACTCGGGAGAGCTCTTGGGTAAACTTGCATCGTGGGACAGAGGCTTTACTTCAAGCATAATCTTCCAGATGCACCAAAACTGGAATCGGTATAATATGATGATGAGTTTCAATAATTTTGTGCGTGACCTTGCATCAACATGTTTTTTTCCAATAAATTAAAGTTAAACATTATCATTACAATCAAATGTTCTACTAAAAAAATAACAGGCTCTTCCAACCTACAGGTATGTGCACATGGAAAAACATTGCTAAACCAAGAACTAAAATAGCTACAGTATTAATATGTTGCTCCATTTCTATTAAGTGTTTTTGTTGTGTATTTCCGAAGTTCGGACACTTTATAAAGCAGAGAGAACAGTCAAAGACAAAAAGACAAATAATTTACTGAACTTCCATTTCCTGAATAAAATGATTTAATTACAGAATGGGCTGGGATTAGAATTTGGGAAAATGGAGGTTGGCACAGGAATTGAAAACATAAATCTCAAAATGGATGTCATTTCATTCTTTTATAGATCAATCAATCAATCAATCAGTTTTATTCGTCACATACACATATAAGTGCAGTGAAATGAATTTGCCAGCAGCGGTACAATCAAAAAAGAACACACAATACACAATAAGGTTTAACACCAGCATCCACCACAGCATTCATCACGGTGGTGGAAGGCACAAAGTACAGTCAGTCCTCCTCCATTGTTCACCCGTGGTCGGGGCCATAAACCTCCACAGTCGCTGCTAGGGGCGGCCGGATGTACAGGCTCTCTCGTCGGGACGGTCGAATGCACTCCGCGGCTTGGAGGTCCCAAATCGGCGCTTTTCTACCGGAGACCGCGACTTCAGGATGTTGTAGGCAGCAGGCCAGCGGTCGGAGCTCTTCTCTGGCTGTCCCTGGCGAGGGAACCCAGGCTCCGGATGGTAATTCCACGCCGCGCCCGCAGCTAGAAGCTCCGCAGACCGCGGCTTCAGGATGTTATAGGCCGCTGGCCGGCGATCGGAGTTCTTCTCCGGGGATCCCCAATGAGGGATCCCAGGCTCCAGACGCCACGCCCACGGCTAGAAGCTCCGCAGATCGCCGCTTCAGGATGTAACAGTCCGCGGGCCAGCGATCGGAGCACTCCCTTCTGGCGACCCCGGCAAGGGCTCGCCCGCTCCACGATGAAAAGTCCACGCTGTGCCCGCTGCCGAAATTCCGGGCCCGACTCCGGGAAAGGCTGCTCCAATTCATGCTGTTAGGCCACGAGTGAGGCGACATGGGAAAAAGTTGCCTCTCCGTGGAGGAGGCGACTGAAAGCGGTTCCCCCCTTAACCCCCCCCCCCACCCCTCACCCCTCACACAGGACACACCGAGAGACACTAAAACAAATATTTGGACACACTAAAAAAACAATTAAAAAAAAAAATAGAAATAACGAACACGCTGCAGGCAGGGCAGCCGACTCTCAGCACCCCCACCGACCTCACTGATCCAGATGAGTTTATAATAAGCTTAGAATTGAAATAAACTAAATAAATTATCCAGCATCAGTCATGAGCAGATAACAAGTACTCTTCAGTACATACCACTGATTTTTTCAGACATAAGTGTGGACATCTTGCAGCAAGATGAAAGGAGCTTTGTGGTGTAATGGTCCAAAATGAGTATCTGCAAGTAAAAATCGACAAGTTGGAATTCTTACAGTACTGGTGTTTCATCTGGTTAATAGTTGAAACAGACATCAAACCAAACTGAAACATTCTGCTTGGAGACGGTACTACTCATTTTATGCAACTTACTTTTTTCCTCATCTTTATCAGTGACTAACTTTTGCCTGCACATAATTCCACACCACTTTGAGAAGACTATTTTCAATATGCGTATCTTCCGCGCTCTAAACTAAACTAATCCTTGAATGGTTCTATCTTCTCCTCTTGTTTCTAATGTAGGTATAAAAAGCTTTAGGATTTTCCTTAATCCGACTTGCCAAAGCCATTTTCTGGCCCCTTATGGTCTAATTGCCCAACTGTG
This sequence comes from Leucoraja erinaceus, assembly GCF_028641065.1. Taxonomy (NCBI): domain Eukaryota; kingdom Metazoa; phylum Chordata; class Chondrichthyes; order Rajiformes; family Rajidae; genus Leucoraja; species Leucoraja erinaceus. Next base: position 55,950,865 of record NC_073386.1, on the reverse strand, counting down.
TTATTTCCTCCTTTCTTTATATTCCTCAAAGGCCATCACTTCCTCATAAACTTTGCACGTGCTTCCTTTTTCATTTTGACCAAATTTACTTTTTTGGTCATCTAGGGTTCTGTTACTTTGCCACCCTGCTTCCTGTTGAAGCAACATATTTCCAAGTCAGCATGTGCCACACAGAGAAATCTTCAAGTGGTGGTGTACCTAGGAGCTGCTGCGCTCGATTTTAGTGGTGACAAAGGTCACATATCTATGAGGATTAGGCCTAATGTACCTCCCATTACAGGTCCTCCCTGAGTTATGAACACCCAACTTGTGGACTCATAAATACCTGCAGACAAGTATTTGGGAGACTGGGAGGATGGATTTGCCAGCTGCTGCAGGGCTGCATACATTTTATGGCATGTGGGAACTGGGTTCGCAACAATATCTGAGTGGTTGAGTTAAATGCCCTGGTATAGCTACAGATTAGTTTGGGTGTGCTATGTTAATCTCGTGCCAGGCCCTGCACTTTCGATTTGGAAACGTTTACGGTTGCGAACAGTACTCAGGAACGGAACCCTGCTGTAACCTAGGTAGGACCTGTAGATAGACACAAGATGCTGGAGTAATGCCCCTGTCCCACTTAGGAAACCTGAACGGAAACCTCTGGAGACTTTGCGCCCCACCCAAGGTTTCCGTGCGGTTCCCGGAGTTTTTTGTCAGTCTCTCTAATGGTCGAAAGTGGTTTCCGCTTCTTCTATGTTCCGGTGATTATTTAAAAAAATTAAAAACCGGCCGCGACTAAAAATAGGTTGCCATTTTAAAAATCGGTAATTTTTTAGTCGAAGCCATTTGCGATGCTAGTTGAAGATGGTTGCCGGAGGTTGCAGGTGGTTGCCGGACATTCCACTACCACATGGAAACCTTGGGTGGGGCACAAAGTCTCCAAAGGTTTCCATTCAGGTTTCCTAAGTGGGACAGGGACATTACTCAGCGGGACAGGCAGCATCTCCGGAGAGAAGGAATGGGTGACGTTTCGGGTCGAGGCCCTTCTTCAGACATGCATCCTTGTTTTGCATCCTGTTGACCGGCATTTTTAGGAATCCAAGTGTTTCTCCCCAAGGCTAATATGGCAAGTGCTAATTGCTTTGGGCCCTATTTAATTTTGTTATGATCTGTGGAAAACTGCTGAGTTCAGAGGAATAGAACACAGACCAGCCAACTGCTTCATCTTCAGTAATTCCTTTAGATCTGTGGTTGTACGAAACAACAACCACGTCAGGACTCCAGCACGATGATCAATGTGACCAAGAATCAAGCAGATGGAAATACAACAAATCAGCAAGTTATTCAGAACACCATCAGGCATAAGTGGAAATTGATGAGGCTTCAAACTCAGTTTCATTTGATTGCAGAATTGAACACAGACACTGAGAAACAAGGAAATGCAGTTGCTGGTTTACAATATAAGACAAAGTATTAGAGTAACTCAGCGGGTCAGGTAGCATCTCTGGGGAACACGGATAGGTGATTTTCCCAGTTTGGATGATTTTTCAGACTAATTGTGGTGGGGGGAAGAAAACTGGAAGAGAGAAGGAGAAGGGAGAAAATTGACAAGTGACAGGTGGATACAGGTGAGAGGACTTTTGGATAGGCAGATGGTTGGACAAAGATAGTACAGGTTGTGAGATACGAGTAGAAGAGTTGCAAATTGTGAAACCGGTGAATGAAAATACAGGTGGACAAGGAGGGGGAAGAGAGAAGTGTGTGTGAGTCTAGATGGGTCCAGGGCAGAGAAGATGGGGGGGGTGAGGGAGGGAGATGGAGGTGGTGGGGGTTTTTGTTACCAACCTAACACCGGAGAATTCAATGGTCATACTGCTGGTTGTAAGCTATCCGAGCAGAGTATGTGCTGTTCCTCCAGTTTGCATGTGGCCTCGCTCTGACAATGGAGGAGCTTGGACTATCTCTGATATCTCTTTTTTTTCTATTCTTGATCTCTCTGTCTCCATCACAGGGGACAGAATAATGCCCGACATCCACTACAAACTGACCAACTCCCATATTTTTATCTGGGCTACACCTCTTCACACCCTGACTCTTGCAAAGACCCCTATTCGAGGCTTTCCATTCTTTCTTCGGTCAACTTGGAACCCCCCCTGCTATCATAGATGGATTCCTCAACCTGATTCCTCTGTGTCCAGGTGTTTTGCTCTTGCTTCCCCCCCCCATGGAACTAGGGTAGAATTCCCCTGGACCCCACCTTTCACCCCATCAGCCTCCGCATCCAACACATCATTCTCCAACATTTCTGCCACCTCCAACGTCATCCCACCACCAGTCACATCTTCCCATCCCAATCCCTGTCCACCTTCTGTACAGACCACCCTCTCCTCAACTTCTTGGTTCACCCTTCCTTTCCCACCGATTCTACCCTCTCCCACAGTACTTTCCCCTCAACCGCAGGGGAAACAACACCTGTGCCTCCTCCCTCGACACTGTCCAGGGACCCTGACAGTCCTTTCAGGTTTCGCAGAGGTTCACATGCACCTCCTCCAACCTCATCTACTGTATCCATGGTTCAAGATGTGGACTCTTATACATCGGCGAGACAAAACTTAGACTGGGCGATCGTTTTGCAGAACACCTTCGCTCAGTCCGCCTGGACCTACCTGATCTCCCGGTTGCTAAACACTTTAATTCCATTTCACATTCCCATTCCCACACTGTCCTTTCTGTCTTAGGCCTCCTCCATTGCCAGAGTGAGGCCAAACGCAAATTGGAGGAACAGCATTTCGTTTGGTGACGTTTCGGGTCGAGACTCTTCTTCAGATTATATCTCTCATTTCCCTATCCCGTGACTCAGTCTGAAGAAGGGTCACGGCCCGAAACGTCACCTATTCCTTCTCCTGGGTGAGGAGAGACGGAGAGAGAATGAATGCAGGGGTTACTTGAAGTTAGAAAAATCAATATACCCCTGCGTTGTAAGCTGCCAAACAAAATAAGCTGTTCTTTCGTGTAAACCAGCGTCTGCAGTTCCTTCCTGCACATTTAAAATGTAAGTTCTATGCTCAAACATGTCAGCTAATAATGGTATGTTGTATTCAAGTATTTGACATACCTTCCATTCTCCTTCTTCCGTGCAGTCATCTAATATAAGGTTCTTGATCTCTGCAAGAATATAAATGTTAAAGTTTCAAATGAAAACATAATGCATGAGTTAGGTTCTTGATCTCAGCATTCCACTAGTATTTAGTTAAATTTAGTATAGAGATACAGCGCGGAAACAAGCCCCTTGGCCCACCGAGTCCGCGCCGACCAGCGATTCCCGCACATTAACGCTATCCTACTATTAGGGACAATTTACACATACACCAAGCCAATTAACCTACATACCTGTACGTCTTTGGAGTGTGGGAGGAAATTGAAGATCTCGGAGGAAACCCACGCGGTCACGGGGAGAATGTACAAACTCCGTACAGACAGCACCCGCAGTGGGGATCAAACTCGGGTCTTTGGCACTGCAAGGGCTGTAAGCCAGCAACTCTACCGCTGCGCCACCGTGCCGCACATATATTTCATATATTTAAATATTTACAGATAGTTTTATGAATTAGAATTCCAAAGATATCTTGTAACATAGCCTGGTTTAGTTTAGTTTTGAGATACAGCACGGAAACAGGCCCTTTATCTCACCAATTGTCCTTAGTGCGTAGGTTAGAACTAATCCGGTAGAACTGGGTGGTTGCAGGTCGCTGCAGACTCAGTGGGCCGAAGGGCCTTGCTATATCCCCAAACTAAACTATATAATAATGCACTGTATCATTAACCTTTTAACTACTACTAAAACCACCACACCAAAATAAAAGAAACACATAATTTCTAAAATTATTACTTTCATCATTAACATCAACATACACTTAATTAAATGGCAATGGTGCTTTTAAAAGAAAATGAGAATACCTCCCTCCAAACCAGCTATGCACAAAACAGAATCAGCGGGAAATTACATATTTAGATTCAAAATCAATTCAGAGTCTAAGGCAAGTCAAAACACTTTCTGAGAACCCCGCAAAGACAAGCCAGTTGGCTCATTTCTCAAAGCATATTTTACTTTTAATAAACTTTTAATCCAAGTGGAAATACAACATGGAATTTGACGATGCATTTCATAAATTGACAAAATCCAAAGAATCCAGAAAGAATAGAAAACCAAACTGGCTGTATAATGTTTTTGTTCATCACTAGATTCAATAAATCTGGGACATAAAAACTTAAATTCACCAAATTTGTGATAATTGCCAAAGCAAATTTTCAAAGAGTGATATTGAAATGAAATGAAATGAAATGAAATGAAATGATTCAATTTTTTGTCATTGTCAGTGTACAGTACAGAGACAACGAAATGCATTTTTAGCATCTCCCTTGAAAGGGAGACACAGGGCGTCGCGGTGTGCCCGCGCCTGCCGCCGTATATTATCCAACATATTCAAAAATATCTGATACCACGTGAAATTCTCAATGTGTGATGATATGCAAGTGTGAAAAGGAATGCAAGTCCCACTTCTGTGTGCAAAAGATGTGATTCAGGAGCAATAATCTGTAGATAGTAGAATATGGATATGCTTTGGGCACACAATTAAATCAGTCAACTGCATGGTGAGACCTATAAAATGATTGGGCGTAATAAAATGATTGGAATCAAAGGAAACAACACTGAGGAATTCTGTGATGGTGTGCATATGTGGTACGTTGGCAGTCACTTTTAGCTTAGAGATACAGTGTGGAACAAGGCCCTAAGGCCCACTGAATCCTTGCTGATCAGCGATCCCCGCACATTAGCACTAACCTGCATACACTATTGACAATTTGACATTTACATCAAGCCACTAAACCGACAACGTACGTCTTCGGAGCATGGGAAGAAACTGGAGCTCCCGGAGAAAACCCACGAAGGTCACGGGGCGAACATACAGACTCCATACAGATAGCATCCGTAGTCAGGATCGAACCCAGGTCCCTGGCGCTGTGAGCCACTAAGCCGCCCTTCATGCATGGATGCCGAATTCGCGGGCACTAAAAATCAAAAAATCAATCACTCATGTGCTGGTTGTATCTATAGCAAATAAAGCCCATCAGTCCTGCAAGGCAGAGACAGGCAGCATCTCTGGAGAGAAGGAATGGGTGACGCTTCGGATCTGGATGAGTCTGAAGAAGGGTCTCAACCCGAAACGTCACCCATTCTTTCTCTCCAGAGATGCTGCCTGTCCCGCTGAGTTACTCCAGCTTTTTGTGTCTAGCTTCAGTTTAAACCAGCATCTGCAGTTCCTTCCTACACAGTACTGCACAGCATGATGGCAATAGGATACAGTTGATCAATAATTTCCAAAAGGCACTCAAGATAACAATGGTTTGCAGCTATTTGGAAAATGTCTATGATGCATGCAACGATTATGCAGAGGAAATGCCTGTAATGACCAGTTTCAGGGAGATATACACATGGACTCAAAGATTCCTCTATACATCAATGCTGATAAGGGTCTTGGCATTCTTTCCCCATACATTCGATTCCCAAAGTGTAACACCACACACTTCCTTGGGCAAAACTCCATCTGCCCATATCTCTAACTGATTAAAAAACAGCTGTATCCTTTGTCAGTCTTCCTCATTGCCCTCAGCCCCACCAATTTTGATGTTTTCTATAAACCTACTAACTGACCCATTTATGTTTAAGAAGGAACTGCAGATGCTGGAGAATCGAAGGTTAGACAAAAATACTGGGGAAAACTCAGCGGGTGCAGCAGCATCTATGGAGCGAAGGAAATAGGCAACGTTTCGGGCCGACACCCTTCTTCAACCCCATTTATGTTAATGGCCAGGTCATTTACACATATCACAAACAACAGAATTCCCAACACAGATCCCTGGTCACAGACCTCCAGCCAGATCCCATCCATGACTACCCTGTCTTCTGTGGGGAAGCCAGCTCTGGATCTAAACTACCAGGTCACTGTGCCTCCCGTGCATCTTAATCTTGTGGATCAGCCTGCCATGAGAGATCTTCTCAAGTGCCTTGCTAAAATACATGCACATAACATCCATTGCTCTACCCTCATCAATCACTTTTATCAATCACTGTCTCCAAAAAACTCTATTACGTCAGTAAGACATCACCTGCCATGGATAGAGTCATTATGACAGCCTGCATATCCATGTGCTTATCTAAAACATCTTAAATACCACTATTGCATCTACAATACAATACAATACAATATGGGTTTATTCGTCACATTGCACATAAAGTTCAAGTGAAATGAATATGTCAGCAGCGGTACAATGAGAAAGAACACACAATACACAATAAAAATTGAACACAAACATCCACCACAGCATTCATCACTGTGGTGGAAGGCACAAAAATTGGCCAGTCCTCCTCCATTTCCCCCCGTGGTCGGGACCAGAGTCCAGAGCCAGTCCATAGTCGGCTCTTCCCCACCGGAGACCGCGGCTTCAAGATTGTGTAGGCCGCAGGCCGGCGGTCAAAGATTTAAAGTCCCCGCCACAGCCAGAAGCACCGCAGACTGCAGGGCCGGCGGTCAAAGCTCCCCTCTAGGGGTGATGGTAAGTCCACTCCACGCCGAGAGTCCACGCTGTGCCCGCCGCTGAAGCCCCAGGCGCGTCTCCGGGAAAGGCCGCGCCGATCCTTGCAGTTAGGCCACGGGGAAGGCGACCTGGAAAAAATCGCCCCGCCTCTCCGTGGAGGAGGCGACCGAAACGGTTTACACCTCACCCCCCCACACCACCCCCCACACAAAACACACAAAGAAACATTAAAAACATACTTTAAAACATACTAAAAAAACAAAAAAAATTGGGGGGGAAATGGACACGCTGCTGACAGGGCACCGGCTTGCAGTGCCCCCACCTCATCTACCAACACCACCTGCATATCCAGACACTCACCACCCACTGCGTAAAAAACTTGTCCCGCATATCTCCTTTAAGAAATCCTCCTCTCACCTTAAAGCTATGCACTCTAGTTCTTGAAATATCCACGCTGGGAAAAAGGTTCTGACTGTCTACCCTATCTATTCCTCTCATAACTTTATTTACATCTATTCAGTCTCCCTTTAACCTCCGCTTTTCCAGAGAAAATAATCCAAGTTTGTCCAAACTCTCCTGGTAGCTAATACCCTCCAACTCAGGCAGCTACCTGGTAAACCTCTTCTGCACTCTCTTCAAAACCCCAGCAACCAGAACTGCTCAGGACCTGCTTCATAAATTCCTGACTTACTCAATGCCCAGATCAATGAAAGTGCGCATACCGTATGCCTTCTTTATCTCTCTAGCTACTTGTGATGCCGCTTTCAGGAGATATGGACATGGACCCCCAGATCCCACTGCACATCGATGCTGTTAAGGATCTTGCTATCAAGACTACAATTGAAGTCCTGCCAGACCCATTATTTCTGCTTGTTCATGCCCCACCAAATTAATTTCCACACACCTCGACTCCATCCTATCCCCCTTGGTCCAATCCCTCCCTACCTACCTCCAAGACACCTCACACGCTATTTGTCTCATCAATTAGTTCCGTTTTCCAGGCCCCCACTCCCTCATCTTTACAATGGATGTCCAGTCACTCTACACCTCCATCTCCCACCAGCAGGGTCTTATAGCCCTCCGTTTCTTCCTCGACCACAGAATCAGCCAATTTCCATCCACCAATATTCTCCTCCGCCTAGCAGAGCTGGTCCTTACCATCAACAACGACTCCTCCCATTCCACCAGATCAAAGGTGTAGCTATGGGCACTCGCATGGGCCCTAGCTATGCCTGCCTCTTTGTAGGGTACGTCGAACAATCCCTGTTCCAGGCGTACACTGGCACCACCCCCGAACTCTACCTCCGCTACATTGACGACTGCATTGGTGCTGCCTCCTGCACCCATGCAGAACTCACTGACTTCATCAACTTCACGATTAATTTCCATCTTCACATGGACTATCTCCAACATCTCCCTACCGTTTCTAGATCTCACCGTCTCCATCACGGGAATCAGAATATTGATCGACATCTACAAACCTAATGACACCCGTAGCTATCTTGACTACATTTCTCCCCACCCTGCTTCTTGTAACGACTCTATCCCCTACTCCCAATTCTTCCACATCTGCATTCCAGGGCATCGGAGATGTCCTCATTCTTTAGGGAACAGGGATTCCCCTCTTCCATTATAGATGAGGCTCTCACTAGGGTCTCCTTGATATCCCGCAGCTCCGCTCTGGCGCCCCCTCCCCCCATTCGTAGCAAGGACAGAGTCCCCTTTGTCCTCACCTTTCACCCCATCAGCCGTCGCATACAGCATGTAATCCTCCAACATTTTTGCCACCTCCAACGGGATCCCACTACTGGCCACATCTTCCCATCTCCATCCCTTTCTGTTTTCCGCAGAGACCGCCAAAACTTCCTGGTCAACTCGTTCCTTCCCAGCCAAACCACCCCCTCCCCGGGTACTTTCCCGTGCAACCGTAGGAGATGCAACACCTGCCCCTTTACCTCCCCCCTCGACTCCATCCAAGGGACCAAACAGTCTTGCCAGGTGAGGCAGAGGGTCACTTGTACCTCTTCCAACCTCATCTACCGTAACCGCTGTTCTAGGTGTCAACTTCTCTATATCGGTGAGACCAAGCGCAGGCTCAGCGATCGTTTTGCTAATCACCTATACTCAGTCCGCCTCAACCAACCTAATCTCCCGGTGGCTCAGCACTTCAACACCCCCTCCCATTCCCAATCTGATCTTTCTGTCCTGGGCCTCCTCCATGGTCAGAGTGAGGCCCAGCACAGATTAGAGGAACAGCACCTCATATTTTGCTTGGGTAATTTACACCCCAGCGGTATGAATATTGACTTCTCTAACTTTCGATACCCATTGCTTTCTCTCTCCATCCCCTCCCCCTCCCCAGTTCTCCCACCAGCCTTACTGTCTCTGCCTACATTCTATCTGTCCCACCCCTGACGTCAGTCTGAAGAAGGGTCTCGTCCCATAACACCGCCAATTCCTTCTCTCCATAGATGCTGCCTCACCCGCTGAGTTACTCCGGCATTTTGTGTCTACAAGGAATGATTGATGGAATTAAATACAGAAAAGTGTAAGGTGTTGCATTTTGGGAAGTCTAACATTAGCAGGGCCTACACAGTGAATGGAAGTGATCTAGTGAGTGTTGCAGAGCAGAGGGACCTGGGATTGCAGGTACATACAGTGCCCTCCATAATGTTTGGGACAAAGACCCATCATTTATTTATTTGCCTCTGTACTCCACAATTTAAGATTTGTAATAGAAAATAAATCACAGGTGGTTAAAGTACAACATTGGCAGATTTTATTAAAGGCTATTTTTATACATTTTGGTTTCACCATGTAGAAATCACAGCTGTGTTTATACATAGTCCCCTCATTTCAGGGCACCATAATGTTTGGGACACATGGATTCACAGGTGCTTGTAATTGCTCAGGTGTGTTTAATTGCCTCCTTAATGCAGGTAAAAGAGAGCTCTCAGCACCTAGTCTTTCCTCCAGTCTTTCCATCACCTTTGGAAACTTTCATTGCTCTTTATCAACATGAGGACCAAAGTTGTGCCAATGAAAGTCAAAGAAGCCATTATGAGACTGAGAAACAAGAATAAAACTGTTAGAGACATCAGCCAAACCTTAAGCTTACCAAAATCAACTGTTTGGAACATCATGAAGAAGAAAGAGAGTGTTTACTAATCACAAAGGGACTGGCAGGTCAAGGAAGACAGAAGAATTCTCTCTATAATAAAGAAAAATCCACAAACACTTGTCCGACAGATTAGAAACACTCTTCAGGTGTCGGATGTGGATTTGTCAATGACCACTGTCTGCAGAAGACTTCATGAACAGAAATACAGAGGCTACACTGCAAGATGCAAACCACTGGTTAGCTGCAAAAATAGGATGGCCAGGTTACAGTTTGTCAAGTAGTACTTAAAACAGCAACCACAGTTCTGGAAAAAATGTCTTGTGGACAGATGAGATGAAGATTAACATATCCGAGTGATGGCAAGAGCAAAGTATGGAGGAGCGAAGGAACTGCCCAAGATCCAAAGCATACCACCTCATCTGTGAAACACGGTGGTGGGGATGTTATGTCCTGGGCATGTATGGTTGCTGAAGGTACTGGCTCACTTATCTTTCTTGATGATACAACTACTGATGGTAGTAGCTTAATGAATTCTGAAGTGTATAGACACATCCTATCTGCTCAAATTCAAACAAATGCCTCAAAACTCATTGGCCGGTGGTTCATTCTACAGCAAGACAATGATCCCAAACATACTGCTAAAGCAACAAAGGAGTTTTACAAAGCTAAAAAATTGTCAATTCTTGAGTGGCCAAGTCAATCACCTGAACTGAACCCAATTAAGCATGCTTATATATGCTTAAGAGAAAACTGAAGGGGACTAGCCCCCAAAACAAGCATAAGCTAAAGTTGGCTGCAATACAGGCCTGGCAGAGCATCCCCAGAGAAGACACCCAGCAACTGGTGATGTCCATGAATTGCAGACAAAGCAATAATTGCATGCAAAGGATATGCAACAAAATACTAAACATGACCACTTTCATTTACATGACATTGCTGTGTCCCAAACATTATGGTGCCGTGAAATGAGGGGACTAGGTATAAACACAGCTGTAATTTCTACATGGTGAAACCAAAATTTATAAAAATGGCCTTTATTAAATTCTGACAATGTACACTTTAACCACATGTGATTTTTCCTATTACAAATCTCAAATTGTGGAGTACAGAGGCAAATAAATAAATGATGTTTAGCAGATTCACCTGTGGAACCTTATCAAAAGCCTTCGGAAAATCTAAGTAAACACCATCCATTGACTCTCCTTTGTCTACCCTGCTTGTTACTTCCTTAAAGAATTCCAACAGGTTGTCAAGCAAGTTCTCCCCTTATCAAAACCATGCAGACTTCGGCCTATTTTATCATGTGCTTCCAAGAAACCCGAAACCTCACCTTTAATAATGGACTCGTGGTAAGTTAACCCCTTACCAACCGCTAGTCAGGTTAACTGGCCTATAATTTCCTTTCTTTTGCCTCGCACCCTTCTTAAATGACATTTGCGATTTTCCAGTCCTCTACAACCATTCCTGACTCTAGTGATTCTTGAAAGTTCATTACTAATACTGCTTTCGAAACCCTAGGGTGTAGTCCACCTAGTCCAGTTGACACCCACCTTCAGACCTGTCAGCTTCTTCAGCTCCTTCTTCTTAGTCTAAAGTAAACGACTGCACTCCCAACTGTCCCGACTCTCTTGAAACTCTGACATGCTGCTAGTCCCCTCCACTGTGAAACTGACTCAAAATACTTCTTAAGTTAGTCCACCATTTCATTGTGTCCCATTACTTCTCCAGTGGCATTTTCCAGCGGTTCAATGTCCACTCTTGCCTCTCTTTTACTTTTTATATATCCGAAAAAACATTTGGTATCCACTTTTATAGTATTGGCTAGCTTATCTTCATATTTCATCTTTTCTCCATTATTGCTTTTTTAGTTGCCTTCTGTAGGTTTTGTAAAACTTCCCAATACTCCTGAGAAGATTACGGAGAGTCGGATTGTCAAGGAAGACTCTCTCTAACTTCTACAGGTGCACAGTCGAGAGCATGCTGACCGGTTGCATCGTGGCTTGGTTTGGCAATTTGAGCGCCCTGGAGAGGAAAAGACTACAAAAAGTAGTAAACACTGCCCAGTCCATCATCGGCTCTGACCTTCCTTCCGTCGAGGGGATTTATCACAGTCGCTGCCTCAAAAAGGCTGGCAGTATCATCAAAGACCCACACCATCCTGGCCACACACTCATCTCCCTGCTACCTTTAGGTAGAAGGTACAGGAGCCTGAAGACTGCAACAACCAGGTTCAGGAATAGCTACTTCCCCACAGCCATCAGGCTATTAAACCTGGCTCGGACAAAACTCTGATTATTAATAACCACTTTCTGTTATTTGCACTTTACCAGTTTATTTATTCATGTGTGTATATATTTATATCATGGTATATGGACACATTTATCTGTTTTGTAGTAAATGCCTACTATTTTCTGTGTGCTTAAGCAAAGCAATAATTTCATTGTCCTATACAGGGACACATGACAATAAACTCACTTGAACTTAAACTTGAACTTCCCGCTAATCTTTGTCAAGTTGTATGCCTTCTCTTTTGCTTTTATACTGTCTTTGACTTTATCTGTCAACAATTCTCATTCTCCCCCATCGTATGTTTCTTCCTCATTGGGATGAAAAGATCTTGCGCCTTCTAATTTATTCTCAAAAACACTTGCTATTGCTGCTCCACCATCATTCTTGCTAGGGTTCCTTTCCAATCAACTTTAGTCAGCTCCTCCCTCATGCTTCTGTAGTTATTCTTACTCCACAGTAATACCTACAAACTCCAAACAGACAGCACCCGTAGTCAGGATCGAACCCGGATCTCTGGCAGTGTAAGGCCGCAGTTCTACCACTGCGCCACTGTGCCACCCTTCACTGCTGCACCAACCATAGTGAACTATTTCAAACTCTGATTCATTGAACTCTTCTTTCAAATTTCCCAACCTCTCTCTTCATAGAATACTACAATGTCACCTTCCATTACATAAGAGAATGTGGTGAAGGTCTTCTGAAATTCCATTCAGACCTTCTGAGATTCCTAGCAGCAGCGTAGTTGGATAAAGTGGTTAAGAATATGGGACACTCAAACTTCATCAGTCAGGACACAGAATACGAGAATAAGGAGTTTATGACACAACTATTAACATCATCAGTTAAGCCACAGGTACAGTACTGTGTGCAGTTCTAGTTGCTATATTATTGATTGAAGGGTACAGCATGAAAACAGGCCCTTGGGCCGAATTCACAACAAGCCTCAATCACTCGTTCACACTATTTCTATGTTATCCTAGCTCATGATCATAAATAAGAGGAGCAGAATTTGGCCAGTCGGCCCATCAAGTCTACTTTGCCATTCAATCGTGGCTGATCTATCTTTCCCTCTTAACCCCATTTTCCTGCCTTCTCCCCATAACCCCTGACATAGGCACTAATCAAGAATCTATCTATATCTGCCTTAAAAATATCCATTGACTTGGGCTCCACAGCCTTCCTACTTTCATATCAAGTTGTTACACACTTGGGCCAATCTACAGGGGCTTTAACATATAAACCTGCACTTTTTAGGACATGGGAGGAAACTGAACACAGTCACAGGGAGAAAATGTAAACTCCACATTGACAGAACCCGAGGTCAGGATCGAGCCCAGGTTTCTGTAAGGCAGCTGTGCGACCTTGGAAAGATGTCATTGCACTGGAGAGCCGGCATAGAAGATTCACAATGATGTAGCCTGGGGTGGATTGTTGTGAGGAAAGACTGGAAAAACTGGATTTATTTTCTTTCATAAGAGAAGGCACAGAGGAGGAAGGAAGCACACGTGTAGTGACCTGAGTGAGGTATATAAAATTGTACAGTGCATAAGTCAAGTAGATAGTGAGAAATGTTCCCTCATTGCATTGGTGTCTATAACCAGATGGCATAGGTAAGGGATAGGCAATTTAGAGGAATTTGATTAAGATTTTTTTTCATCAAGAAGGTGGTTAGAATCTGAAACATATAATTTTGGGGTGTGGAGGTAGGTACTCTCACCATCAAGTATTAGATGAGTACTTAGTTTGATTTAATGTCACATGTACCAAGGTACTGTGAAAAGCTTTAAGTTGTGTGCTAACCAGTCAGCGGAAAGACAATACATGATTACAATCGAGCCATTCAGTGTACAGATACATGATAACCATATAACCATATAACAATTACAGCACGGAAACAGGCCATCTCGGCCCTACAAGTTCGTGCCGAACAACTTTTTTTCCCCTTAGTCCCACCTGCCTGCACTCCTACCATAACCCTCCATTCCCTTCTCATCCATATGCCTATCCAATTTATTTTTAAATGATACCAATGAACCTGCCTCCACCACTTCCAGTGGAAGCTCATTCCACACCGCTACCACTCTCTGAGTAAAGAAGTTCCCACTCATATTACCCCTAAACTTGTCCCTTAATTCTGAAGTCATGTCCTCTTGTTTGAATCTTCCCTATTCTCAAAGGGAAAAGCTTGTCCACATCAACTCTGTCTATCCCTCTCATCATTTTAAAGACCTCTATCAAGTCCCCCCCTTAACCTTCTGCGCTCCAGAGAATAAAGACCTAACTTATTCAACCTATCTCTGTAACTTAGTTGTTGAAACCCAGGCAACATTCTAGTAAATCTCCTCTGTACTCTCTCTATTTTGTTGACATCCTTCCTATAATTGTACACCATACTCCAGATTTGGTCTCACCAATGCCTTGTACAATTTTAACATTACATCCCAGCTTCTATACTCAATGCTCTGATTTATAAAGGCTAGCATACCAAAAGCTTTCTTTACCACCCTATCTATATGAGATTCCACCTTCAAGGAACTATGCACGGTTATTCCCAGATCCCTCTGTTCAACTGCATTCTTCAATTCCCTACCATTTACCATGTACGTCCTATTTTGATTTGTCCTGCCAAGGTGTAGCACCTCACATTTATCAGCATTAAACTCCATCTGCCATCTTTCAGCCCATTTTTCCAAATGGCCTAAATCACTCTGTAGACTTTGGAAATCCTCTTCATTATCCACAACACCCCCTATCTTGGTATCATCTGCATACTTACTAATCCAATTTACCACACCTTCATCCAGATCATTGATGTACATGACAAACAACAAAGGACCCAACACAGATCCCTGAGGCACCCCACTAGTCACCTGCCTCCAACCCGATAAACAGCCATCCACCATTACCCTCTGGCTTCTCCCATTCAGCCACTGTTGAATCCATCTTGCTATTCCTGCATTTATACCCAACAGTTGAACCTTCTTAACCAACCTTCCATGAGGAACCTTGTCAAAGGCCTTACTAAAGTCCATATAGACAACATCCACTGCTTTACCCTCGTCAATTTCCCTAGTAACCTCTTCAAAAAATTCAAGAAGATTAGTCAAACATGACCTTCCAGGCACAAATCCATGTTGACTGTTCCTAATCAGACCCTGTTTATCTAGATGCTTATATATATTATCTCTAAGTATCTTTTCCATTAATTTGCCCACCACTGAAGTCAAACTAACAGATCTATAATTGCTAGGTTTACTCTTAGAACCCTTTTTAAACAATGGAACAACATGCGCAGTACGCCAATCCTCGGGGACTATTCCCGTTTCTAATGACATTTGAAATATTTCTGTCATAGCCCCGACTATTTCTACACTAACTTCCCTCAATGTCCTAGGGAATATCCTGTCAGGACCTGGAGACTTATCCACTTTTAAGGGATTAACGTTTAGTGCAAGATACTGCCATTAAAACCCAATCAAAGGTAGTCCGAGGGTCTCCAATGAGGTAGATAGTAGTTCAGGACTGCTCTGTAGTTGTGGTAGGATGGTTTAGTTGTCTGATAATTGAAATCCTGACATAGAAGGCACTATGCTGAGTAATGGGATTACTGTACTTATTAGCCAAAATAGACATGGTACACCAAATAACCTGTTTCTGTGCTATGCCGTCATAAGCCTATGATCTTTGGTCATAAGCAAAGATACTGATCTTTGGTCATGTGATAGGAACAGAATTAGGCCATTCAGCCCATCAAGTCTATGCCATTCAATCATGGCTGATCTATCTCTCTCCTAACCCCATTCTTCTGCTTCTCCCCATAACCCCTGACACCTGTACTAATCAAGAATCTATCTATCTCTAGGTATGTTGCAAAACCTGCCTTAAGCGTCACTGCAGATCTGTCCAAGCCCGTGTGCGCGATTTTGGCGCCGTTGAGAGGGGGGCGGGTTTAAAACGCGATTTTCCCTAGGCTATTCAAATCGAGGTTGTTCAGCCTATTTAGTTGCTGACGAAAAATCGTTGTGAGGTTCGTTCGCTGGAGCTATTTTTACATTTAATTGGTTAATTTAATTATTATAGTAGGTTAAAAATTATCCTCTAAACCCGCGACCGCCGACAACGGGACGGGTCTCATACAGGGGACAACGGAAGGTAGGTTGTTTATTTTTACATTAAAAAGCGCTTCTAAAGATCCCTTTATACAAAGTTTTATGTTGCGAGTAGCTAATTTGGGGCCCCATTAAATCCCGCAGTATTTTTCTGGGCATTTGGGGTACAAATTCACCGCAATGGGAACGTTCTAAACCAGCGCGTTCCACAGAGTTCCACAGGATCCCACTTGAAAGCTGATTTAAATGGCCATTAATTTACAGCAATTGAACACTAAATTCCTTCCATTTGGCCTATAAATTAATGTCAATGAGATTTTGAAAATCATGTTTTATTGTGAATTCTTTGTGAATGTTATTTGGAAACTTAGGCTATTAAAAAATGTTAATCTTTTCTTAAGAAATGGATAGATGTTTAGATTTAGTAATTGAAGTTTGGAATTAGCTACAATTGGGTAACTAACTAATTATATGCTTTAAATTTCAGGTCATCCAAGTAAGATTGTTTTATATTTGTTTCAGAATGCTTCAATCTATGATAACTGAAAATTTCATTCAGTTCTCTTAATTTTTAAGAAAGTTATGGGCTTTTGACTGTCCACGATCACAGCTTTTGTGTTAAGTCAATGGAAAAGCAATAGGGAACAAGATGCTAATTTCCGAGTATGAAAATGGCCATAACTTTTTTAATACTTGAGACATAAAAGTGAATTAGGTGTCAAATTAAACTTCTTTTTATGCTTTATCTGATGGGATAAATTGCAGGCTTGATTTTTTAAATCTCAAAATGTTGTAACATTGCTACTATCTCTGCCTTACAATGGTGTAATGTTCTCCAGAATCTCACACGGGTCTAGACTAGCTGTCTTCCTGCTTTATGCAACGCAAAGACATCACGGCCTGGACTATCCCGACGTGTCTGTGCTCACTACACCAGTGTTGGAAGGCTGGGAGGGGAGAGTTCCCAGCCCCTCATTCACACCGGGCCTGCTGTCACCTGAGCTGAAGACTGCAATGTAACCATAGGCCACGAATTAGCCGTCTCGCTGCTTGAGCTGGGACTAAACTTTACAAAGAACTGCTGTACAAGGAAGGACTGCTCTCGGTTTGTACTCTGCGCTTGCGTGCACCACAAACCAACCCCGGTCAAATGCAAAGCCACCATTAACACACCGAAGTTTTCTAGTCTTGGTCGGAGTCACAAGATTACCAGAGTCGATGGGATTAGCGTTTATGATTCTCACACTCGATAGAGGTGAGAACATAGCGTTGGGTTAGTCGATTATCAGATATTTATTTTAATCGACTCTCCCCTCTTCCCCGCCCCCTTATTTAAAAGCCACCATTTACTATCTTCAACTACCTAAATAACCCCCTCAGCTGAGCTGCACGACGTGGGTTTGAGTCAAGGGCGAGAAGCCCGACATGTTTTGCAGGTCTCGGCGCCGCGACCTGTTGCATTGGACGCGCCGCTTGTGCTGCTGCCCCCGGGCTGGGACAGTGGGGCCGGCGCCGCCCCGCACCCCGCGCACCGCGGCTGGGGAAGCGGCGAGAGGTCGCCCGGCACCCCCACTACTTACTTTGCCACACCACTATCTTCAGACTGTAGCCCGCAGTTGCCATCTTTACCCTTCCGGAAAACTCCTCCGGTGACGCACGTTTACCAGCGAATCGGCAGACTTCAGTCAGGCGGCGGCGAAGAGCTTTGGGAGATTGTTGTCATTGAATCCATAGGGTGATGCATACACAGATCCACCAGCCCCAGAGCACTCAGTGCAGACAATGATCCACCAGCCCCACAGAGGTTGTGTAGGAAAGAACTGCAGATGCTGGTTTAAATCGAAAGTAGACACAAAATGCTGGAGTATTGCCCCCGTCCCACTTAGGAAACCTGAACGGAAACCTCTGGAGACTTTGCGCCCCACCCAAGGTTTCCGTGAGGTTCCCGGAGGTTTTTGTCAGTCTCCCTACCTGCTTCCACCACCTGCAACCTCCGGCACCACCTGCAACCTCCGGGAACTGCACGGAAACCTTGGGCCTGGATAGAGTAAATGTGGAGAGGATATTTCTACCATTGTGAGAGTCTAGGACCTGAAAGTATAGCCTCATAATAAAAGGATGTATCTTTAGAAAGGAGGTGAGAAGGAATTTCTCTGGTCAGAGGATGGTGAATCAGTGCAATTCATTGCCACAGACACCTGTGGAGGCCGAGTCAAAGGATAGTTTTCAGGCGGAGATTGACAGATTTTTCATTGGTATGTGTGTCAGGCATTATGGGGGCGAGGCTGGAGAATGTTAGGAGGGAGAGATAGATTAGCCATGATCAAGTGGCGAAGTAGACTTGTTGGGCCAAATGTCTAATTCTGCTCCTAGAGCTTATGAACTTATGAACCTTTTTGGTTACAGAGTCATAGTCAAACAGTGTGGAAACAGGCCCTTTCACCCAACTTGCCCACGGGACCAACATGCCCCATCTACACTTGTCCCACCTGCCTGCGTTTGGTCCATATCCCTCTTAACCTATCCCATCCATGTACCTGTATAAATGTTTATTAAACGTTGCAATAGTACCTGCCTCAACGACCTCCTCTATATGTATATATGTATGTAGTTTGTTTGTTTATACTATTCTTATAACAAATGTAAAGCACTTTGGCCAACGAGAGTTGTTTTATTAAATGTGCTATATAAATAAAGGTGACTTGACTCTTGCAGCACGTTCCATATACCCACCAACCTTTGTGTAAAAAAAGTAACCCCTCCGGTTCCTATTAAATCTTTCCCCCCTCACCTTAAACCTATATCCACTGGTTCTCAATTCCCCTACTTTGGGTAAAAGACTCTTTGTGTTTACCTGATCTATTCCTCTCATGATTTTGTACTCCTGTATAATTTTCCCTTTCTTGTTCCTCTCCTCCACCCATATATCCTCACTGGACGAACCATTCGTAATGTCACCTTGACAACTGCCGTGACATTCTCCTTAACAAATAACGCAACCCCTCTCCTATTTTACCCTCACCCCTGTCTCTCCTGAAGCCACTGTACCTTGGAACATTGAGCTGCCAGTCCTGCCCTTCTCTTAACCAGATTCTGTAATGACTACAACTTCCCAGTCGCATGTACCTATCCATGACCAAAGTTAATTTGCCTCACCCGTCAGGCCTCTTGCATTAAAATAAGTGCAATTTAAACCAACATTCCTTCCTCACTCTATCTACAATTCCATACCACCCTACACTACCACCCACTTTAATGTCATCTGCAACCTTACTAACCATGCCTTGTACCTTCTGATCCGAATCATTGATATAGACGACAAACAACAACAAAAAAGTTGGTCACATCTTCAAAACATTTAATCAGATTCGTGAGACACGACCTCTCAGGTACTAACCGTGCTAACTATCCCTAATCAGCCCTTGTCTGTCTAAATAAATATATATCTTATCCATCAGAATACTCTCTGGTAACTTTCTGACCACAGATGTTAGACTCCATCAGACTTTTTCTTGAGCCCTACTCTCTGGTACACTTTCTGGCACCACAGATGTTGCAGGAGTAGGACGGCCCTCGCTGGCCTTCATATGATCATGGCCCCAGGCTTTTTCTTCCATCCCTCTGATCAGCCACAAGGGCCCTTTTTAAATAGAGGGCACTGCATTCGCCACCCTACAAAAGTTCTTCTTCTCGGTTTTGGCACCTCACCCGTGATTTGGAATGACTCATAAATCTCGACCAGGGCACCTGCAATCTTTTTTCTAACTTTCCACAGTGTTCTAGGGTCAGGCCTGGGTGATTTGTCTACCTGCGTACACATTTGGGTGTTCAGCCCGTATTACTGACTGTCCTCAAGACACTTCCATTGATTGCTCCTCAGTCCTCATGTGTTTCTCCTCGGTAAAAACAGAGGAGAAATACTCATTGAGGACTTTTCCCATCTCCTGTGGCTCCACATAGAGTTGATTGCTTTGATTCCTGAAGGGCCATATTCTCTCTCTGGCTACCCTCTTTGTCCTTAATGTACAGTGCATTCAGAAA
Organism: Leucoraja erinaceus; assembly: GCF_028641065.1. Lineage (NCBI taxonomy): Eukaryota > Metazoa > Chordata > Chondrichthyes > Rajiformes > Rajidae > Leucoraja > Leucoraja erinaceus. The sequence goes on along the minus strand of NC_073386.1, from coordinate 55,930,726 downwards.
GTATTCAGGCCCCTTCACTTTTTCCACATTTTGTTACATTACAGCCTTATTCTAAAATGGATTAAATTTTTTTTTTTATCATCAATTTACATGCAATACCCCATACTAAAGCAAGTATGTCCTAAAATATGTCCTAAAATGGAGAGGAGACATGGCAAAGACAATGAAATTGAGAATAGGAGATGGTGTCATTGCAAGAGGCAAGGTGGGAGGAGGTAGTCCAGATAACTGTAGGTGTTGTGTAAGAAGGAACAGCAGATGCTGGTTTAAACCTAAGATAGACACAAAAAGCTGGAGTAGCTCAGCGAGACAGGCAGCATCTCTGGAGAGAAGGAATGGGTGACGTTTCGAGTTGGACCCTTCTTCAGATTCTTCAGACATATTCCCCAAAACTAATCTCGTTAGTTTAGTACCTCACCTTTAAACATTCTCCCTCTGAATTTAAAGCTATGCCCTCTGGTTTTCAACATTTGAATCCCCGATCTCAGGGGAATACCCGACCTCGCGGAGACCCGTAAGTACTGTACCTTTAAACATCGAGGAGAGCTTCATGGAGTACGGAAAAGTGGCCGTTGGGCAGGACTACATGTAAGACTGAAGCGCGGGGGGACTTCGGCCCCCTCTCCCTATCATCCTACTGGCCAATGTACAGTCACTAGAAAACAAAGTGGAGGACCTAAGGGCAAGACTGCTTTACCAAAGGGAGCTGAGGGAACGCTCTGTGTTCTTTTTCACAGAGACATGACTCACCCCCAGCTCCCCAGACTCAGCATTCCAGCCTGAAGGGTTCTCCATCCACCGTCTGGACCATACACTGGCATCTGGGAATGGGAGAGGAGGGGACGTCTGACTCATGGTCAACTCTGTGTGGTGCTCAGATGTGGCAGTCCTGTCCAACTCCTGCTCTCCACACCTCGAACATCTGACGGTGAAGTGCCGTCCCTTCTACCTACCGAGGGAATTCACCTCCATCATCCTGATCGTAATCTGCATCCCACCCCAGGCAGACGTCCGTCTGGCACTGGAGGAGCTGCACGCCGTGATCAACAAGCGCCAGGCGGCTTACCCCGTGTCGTTTTACCACCATTGCTGGGGACTTCAACAAAGCCAACCTGAAGAAATCGCTCCCTAACTGCCACCAACATATCTCCTGCAGCATCAGAGGACCTAACACCCTCGACCACTGCTACACCACCATCAAAGATGAGTATCGCTCTATCCCTCGTCTTCACTTCGGTAAATCCGACCATACTGCGGTGCTGCTTCTACCTGCCTACAGGCAGCAATTGAAGAAAGCACCCCGAGAGGTGAGGACTGTATAGAGCTGGTCGGAGAGGGCAGAGGAACAACTCCAGGACTGTTTGGAGTCTGCAGGCTGGGCAATGTTCAGGGACTCAGCAACGGACCTGAATGAATACACCACAGGTGCTCTGACTTCATAAAGAAATGTGTGGAGGACTGCGTTTCAACAAAAACCTTCCGAGTGTTTCCTAATCAAAAGCTTTGGATGAACCATGAGATCCGCATTCTGCTGCACACCAGATCCCGGGCATTGAGGTCTGGTGATATTGAGGTCTATAAGAAGTCCAGATACGACCTTGGTAAGGCCATCAAAATGGCCAAAAGGGACTTCTGCTCCCAGCTGGAGGATGAGATGGATGTTCATCAACTGTGGCGGGGCCTGAATGCCATCACCTCCTACAAGGCAAAATCAGGAGGCGGCTCAAACGACAGTAAAGCATCACTCCCTGACGAGCTCAATGCGTTTTACGCACGCTTTGATAGGAAGAACACTGATGTGCCTTCCCGAGCCCCCATTCGCCGTGAAGGCATTATGGTCACGGTCACAGAAGCCGACATCAGAAGATTCTTCAGAGGGGAGAACCCTCGGAAAGCGCCTGGACTTGATGGTATACCCGGGCGTGTTTTAAAAACCTGTGAGGACCACCAGGCTGGAGTTTTTACAGACATTTTCAACCTCTCACTTATGAGGTCTGAGGTTCCCACCTGTTTTAAAAGGGCATCAATTATACCGGTGCACAAGAAAAGCAAGGTGACGTGCCTCAATGACTATCGACCAGTGGCACTAACGCCAGTGGTGATGAAGTGCTTTGAGAGGCTGATCATGGGGCATATTAACTCCTACCTTGACAAGAACCTCGACCCTCTGCAGTTCGCTTACCGCCACAACAGATCAACGGTGGATGCGATCTCACTGGCTCTCCACTCCGCTCTGGACCACTTGGACAACAAAATCTCATATGTCAGACTGTTATTCATTGACTACAGCTCGGCATTTAATACAATCATCCCCTCCAAGCTGGTGACCAAACTCACAGAACTGGGTCTCTGCGCATCCCTCTGCAATTGGATCCTTGACTTCCTCATTCACAGACCACAGTCTGTCCAGATTGGTGGAAATGTGTCATCCTCGATAACAATCAGCATGGGAGCACCTCAAGGCTGCGTGCTCAGCCCCCTGCTGTACTCACTCTATACTTATGACTGCGTAGCCTTATATCGTGCGAACTCCATCATAAAGTTCGCCGACGACACCACTGTTACGGGACATATCACTGATGGGGCCAAGTCAGGGTAACGAAGTGAGATTGATCGATTGACCAAATGGTGCCAGCTCAATAACTTGGCTCTGAACACCAGCAAAACCAAGGAACTGTTTGTGCACTTCGGAAGGGATAGGATGGGGTCCCACAGTCCCGTTTATATCAATGGGTTGATGGTGGAAAGGGTCAAGAACTTCAAATTCCTGGGCGTGCATATTTTCGAAGATTTCTCCTGGTCCCAGAGCACTGATGCGTAAAGAAAGCACATCAGCACCTCTACTTCCCGAGAAGATTACGGAGAGTCGGTATGTCAAGGAGGACTCTCTCGAACTTCTACAGGTGCACAATAGAGAGCATACTGACCGGTTGCATCATGGCTTGGTTCGGCAACCTGAGCGTCCAGGAGCGGAAAAGGCTGCAAAATGTTGTAATCATTGCCCAGTCCATCATCGGTTCTGACCTCCCTACCATCGAGTCGCTGCCTCAAAAAGGCTGTCAGTATCATCAAGGACCCACACCATCCTGGCCACACATTCATCTCTCCGCTGCCATCAGGTAGAAGGTACAAGAGCCTGAAATCTGCAACATCCAGATTCAGGAATAACTTCTTCCCCACAGCCATCAGGCTATTAAACACAACATTTGACTACAATATCCTGTTGTGGTGCAGCAATGCAAAAATGTCATTGTCCTATCTGGTACACATGACAATAAACTCTCCTGACTCATTTCCACCCTGGGAAAAATGTTCCGTCTACCATAGAACTACTTGGATCGGATTCGACCTTCAAATGTTGAGATTAGAAGTCAAATAGTTTATCTTAAAATAATTTGCCAAATGTGACAATTGGTTCAAGCAAGCCGCATGCAAACTTGGCCTTAACCTTTCATATGTAAAGAGCATTTCAAATGACAGCTTCAAGATTTCGCTCCGGAAAAATAGGCGTGGTCAGCTGCTGGTGAGATTGTAGGACAAAATTCAAGCAAAACATAGCTGCAAATACCAAAACGGGACTGCGATGTGTCATTGGCCAGGTTGCATGAAAGGGGCGGTGTCAGATTTCAGGATTTATAGTCATTTCGAGCAGTAAGGCAGCTCGATACAAGTGATATCGCGAATGTTTGAACAACTGTACGCCGGCGTTGCACAAATCTAGTTACAAACTGAGAAGGAGAAATCTATCAAACAATGGGCATTGGAGGATTGACTTGTCTTCTGCTGGCCTGCATGGCTAACGTGAGTTAAAGCATTTTACGTTTCGATAAATAAAGTTGCTTTGCCAACTGTATCGTTTCTGACACCACTTTTCGAATATGCGATGACATTCTTCTAGTTATTAACAATGTGTTTGGTTTTTAAGGCATGGACCGCTAAGAACTTTAAATGCAAATATCCGAATCTTAATATGCTTGGATGTGTCAGATAGTTGACTTATCAAAACGGAACCTGTTGCACCGGTGCTTCGCATTAGAACAGTAGCTCTTTCAATAGCTGTCAGCGGTCCCAACCTCGTGCTCCGAATCAATGGAGAGATTCAAAAAGGAACATTGAAATAGAAATGTGATATTTACGTCCTGTGCTAAAAGCAGTGGCAAGATTAAAACTCTCGAAGAATACACCATTCTTTTGTCAAAGTTTTGTGCATAGCCTCTTTCGGGTGGAGGGAAATGGCAGGAAAATTAATGGGGGGCGGTTTAAATAAAGAGAACCAGATTCCTTTGTAGTGTATTAATGATACATTTTTGCGCCTGTTACATATTCCTCGGGGTGTATCTGAAAAATGAAAGTAGTATCATAATACATTTCTGCCTTTACTCTATTCGGTTTTTTTTTTCAGATGTCCTTGGCAAGCGCAGGTAAGAGATTCTTATTTCAATGGAATGGTATGTGTAACTGCCTAATGGGATGGGTTTCTGTAAAGTATAAATGAATAGCATGGAATTATATAGTGACACTGCTACAAACTAAACGCGTCGCTGTGTCTGTAATATATTTTGAAGGGGCAAGCTTAAGGACTGAAAAGAAAAAGGTTTTGGAAAGATATATATATGGCCGTCAAAACATGTTACTCATAGTATAACACACGCACATACACCAACTCCATCAACATTACATAAACACACTCGTTAATCTGTATCCTTTCTTTTTTTTAAGGTTTCACCCTAACGCATTACACCGTGACTTCCAGAAGTATTTCAGCCCGTTGGAGCAGATTTGAGGGAGCACATTCCTACAAGCTTTCTGCAGCCTCCAACACAGCCACGGGACAACCTGTGTTCGTCCATTTCGACAATCGTTTCGTTCTGGGCACCGTAACCAACCTGTTCCCCGCAACTCAGTACACTGTCAAAGTAGAGGCTCTTGATTCGAGCGGGAACATACTGGCTGAGGCTCAAATACAACACCTGACAGGTAAGCTCTGTAAAACTCCTCTAACGGCATTAATCCCCCTCCCCTGTCATTTACTGTCACGGCAAAGATCGCAATTACTTATGCGCCAATGATACAGCAACCTCACGGGAATGACACATGTGGAAGTCTCAAAAATTAGGTGCACTTATTTTGGTTTAATGAATACAATATTTGCCAGTTTTGAGACAGTTTGAAATTGTGCATTTTTTAAACTTCCCACTGAACGTTGCCTTGCCGCATAAATTCCCTTGGGTACCTATTTTTATATGCGTTAGTTATGGCCCCTGAGTACTAAACATTAAGTGATAGTGTGTGAGGTTTGTATTCCATTAGGTTGGGATTGGTAGAGATATGAAAATGTAAAAGGTAGGATAATTTTTCAACTTAACGTTCATTTGCTTTAAATCGAATCTTTCCTTGTCACTTTTCATTCCACTCACCTTTCTTGGTTTGACATAAATACAACAGCATTAAAATTCCTGCTCAGTTAATTTCGCAATCTTCAATCTGATGTATAAGGGTGAGACACAATTGCTCATCTACATGCCTCAGGCCAGAAAGACAAAGGGCATCACACTGTAGTGTTATCGGTTCTTTTATTAATTTTCATACAACAAGTTTTGTATAAGTGCAAGGGGAAGGGTAAGCCATGACACAAGATTCTGGAATCTTTAGCAAGAAACAATCTGCTGGAAAAAACTCAGCGGATCTGGAAGAATCAAGCCGAAAAGTCGTCTTCCATTTACTTCCATCCATGAGTTATTCCTCCAGCCATTTGCGTTTTGTGAAGAAAAATAATAGCAGATGCCGTTTCAATTCGCTCTGATAGACAATTATGATCCAAAATATTTTGATTATGTTTTTTTTATGTAATAATAATCTTCAGATCTCCATTTTTAAAACAAGTGTAACCAAATCAATATTGAATCTCGAAGTTAGACAAAATGCCGGAGTAGCTCAGCGGGACAGGCTGCATCTCTGGAGAAAAGGAATGGGTGACGTTTCGGGTCGAGACCCTTCTTCAGACTGATGTTAGGGGAGAGGGAGGTACATAGACAAGGAGGTGTATAGATAAGGAAGTGTAAGGTGTGAAAACAGGACAAAGGGAATGGCGATCAAGGAAAATGTAGAATAGACCGTTGCTAGTGGGGAGAAGGTAACAACAAAGCAAACGGAGATAAAGTGTTATCGGAGACCGTAAGACTGGTCAGAGAACCTGGAAGGGGGAGGGATGGAGAGAGAGGGAAAGCAAGGGTTACTTGAAGTTAGAGGTTCATAGCGCTGGGGTGTAAGCTGCCCAAGCGAAATATGAGGTGCTGTTCCTTCAATTTGCGATGGGCCTCACTCTGACAACGGAGGAGGCCCAGGATAGAAAAGTCAGTGTGTTGAATCTCAAAGTTACAGGTTATAATAATTATTAACAATTCACTTGAAAAATTGCATGGAGCCCCCCATTCCCTCACAACGGGTCATTATTAGAGTTATACAATGTGGAAACAGGCCCAACTTGCCCACACCCACAAACATGTCCCATCTACACTAGTCTTGCCTGCCAGCATTTGGTCCATATCCCTTTAGCTTGTCCTATCCATGTGCCTGTCTAAATGTTTCTTAACGTTGCAATTGTACCTGCCTCAACTACCTCCTCCGGTAGCTCGTTCCATACATGGAAGTGCAGGGAATGGAGGGATATGGATCATCTGCAGGCAGATGAGATCAACATAACTTCACATCATGTTCGCCACAAACATTTTGCACTGAATGTTTGTGTCAAAACATGATGCCGTTAAACTGATTCCTGTGCTGTGCTGTTCTATGTTCTATGTATCAAGATTAAGGTAGAGTGTCGTTAAGCCATAGAGCATGGAAACACAACAACCAACTTGCCCCAACAACACTAGTCGTGCCTGCCTACATTTGGCCCATATCCTTCAAAACCTATCCTATCCATGTACCTGTCTAAATGTCTTGTCTAAATGTTGTAATAGTACCTGCCTCAACTAACTCCTCTGGCAGCTCATTCCATATACTTATCACCCATTGTGTAAAATAAAAGTTGCTCCTCAGGTTCCTATTAAATCTTTCCATCCTCACCTTACTTTGTCCTCTGGTTCTTTATCCCCCTATGTGTAAAAGACTGTGCATTTACCCTATCGATTCTTCTCATGATCCCATATATTTCTATAAGATTACCCCTTGTCCTCCTGCGCTGCAAGGAATAAAGTCCTTGCTTGTTAAACCTCTCCCTATTCCCCAGGCCCTCGAGTCCTGGCAACATCCTCGTAAATCTTCTCTCCAGCCTTTCCAGCTTACCAACATCTTTCCTGTAGCAGGGTGACCAAAACTGAAGATAATACTCCAAATGTGGCCTCACCAATTTTTGCACAACTGTAACATAACTTCCCAACTCCTAAACTCAATACCCTGACTGAGATGGGCAATGTGCCAAAAGTCTTCTCATCTTGACCCCCATCTACCTGCAATGCCATTTTCAAGGAAATGTACCTGCACTCCTAGATTCCTCTACTCTACAACACTCCCCATAGCTCTGCCATTCAGTGTCGGTCCTGCCCTTGATAGACTTCCCAAAATGCAACACTTCTCTGTATTAAACTCCATCAACCATTCCTCAGCCCACCTGCCCAACCAGTGAAAAACCGGCTACAATTTTTGACAACCATCCTCACTACAGTACCACTCACTATAATGTCATCTCCAAACTTCCAAATTATTGCTACAGATGACAAACAGCAATTGGCCCAGCACCGAACCCTGAGGCAGACCACTAAGGATAGGCCTCCAGTCCGAAAAGCAAACTTCCACCATCACCATCTGCTTCTCTCCATGAAGCCAATTTTCTATCCAGTCGACGAGCTCTCCATGGATGTTGCAAAAATATGGCTGCAACAAAGACATTCAAATTAAGGAACATTTGTTTTTAAAAATGAAACATATATTCTTTATATGTATCCTTTATAATTCAGAAATATGTTGAATTAACTGTCTTTGTTTTCATAGCTCCTGATATCCCGTTGAACATAAAGGCTTTTTCCAAGACCAGCAACAGCATCACTGTGAATTGGCCAGCAGTTCCAAAAGCCACTGGCTATGTCTTGAAGGCTAAAGCTGGCATTTTGATCACTAAAATCATTGTCAATGACTCATCAGGAACTCTGACAGGTCTACAGCCATATACTTCCTATATCATCTCCGTGCAGTCTTTAAATCAAGGAGGAACCAGTCAGCCATCAATGCCTGTGGAAACAAGAACAGGTACCTTCATACCATCTTCAAATGAGTGTAATGAAGCAAACATAGATAATATGCTACAAGCCAGTGTTGACTCATACATGCAAGCAATTTCCTTCTATTTTCGAAGAGAATAAATAGTTGATGGACTTGGAAATTGAAGCCTGCTTCTATGCAATTTATAGCCTGCTTCAAGGCAATTTGAAACATAGCAATTGGAGCATAGTCTTACTGTATAGTCTGAAACCTTGCGTGGAAGTTAGTTAATATAGTTTATATAAAAAAAACAAATGTAATAACATTTGAACTCAATTGGCATTATCAATGAAGATCATTGGTACCTGATTCATTGTTTTTTGTTTAAAAAAAACAGCTTTAATTGTGCAACATAACAACAAGGCATTCTAATTTTAAAATAATTGTGAAAATGCACATTATTTCCTGATAATGTTACTGCGGAATCATAAACCACATAATTGAGGTCTAACAAAAATCATAAAATTGTTCCTTTAAAGTTAATACATTAAATTCGTATGGGTTTGATTTCAATTTTCGTTATGTTATGATTAAAAGATTAAAATGTTCTGTCTATTAATACAACTTCTAAGGACGACTATGTGTTTACAGTTTTAGATGCCCCGGTCTTCCACTCATCTTCCCCAGATTTTCAAACTATAATGGTGAGTTTGGAGCCTATGCCCCAAGCAGTGCGATACATCTTCATTATCATCAGGTCAGATGCTGCAGGCAACAAAATTAAGAAGACCACAACCTCTTTCAATGAAACATTCACTGACTTGGAACCAGGTACTTGGTACACTATAAAAGTACATGCTTTGGATGCCAATGGCGTACCTGGAGATGACAAGATCAAGCAACAAGTGACAAGTAAGAGACAAAATTCTATTTTTTTAAATGCTCACAGGTACTTTTTCAACAGGAATTTCATAATTCGCTATTGTAATTTTTTAATATTTATTTAATTATGGGGGGTTTTACATGGGTTTTTAAAATGTGGTTTTGAAAATGGAAGTCCAGTAAATACTTACTTTTAATTTTATAAATCATTCTTCCAAGGTAATCACAACATATTGTGATCTTTGGCAATTAGGTATTGGCAGGACTTGTGAAATTGATGTACAGTATTCTCTTAAGGCGAGAAAAGGAGAGGGAAGAAAGAATGAGGAAGTTGAAATCAAAGATGAGAATTTTATCATCAGGGTGTTGATTAATATATGTCCATGCTGTGTGATAGGTGAATTGTATCTGATACAAATTACAACATAGACACAGATTTTCACATTATAGCAAGTTGAGAGTGGACAGTGGGTGGCACAGTGGCACAGCAGTAGAATTGCTGCCTTACAGTGCTTGCAGCGCCGAAAACCCGGGTTTAAATCCCGACTACGGGTGCTGTCTGTACAAAATTTGTACGTTCCCCCCCGTGACTGAGTAGGGTTTCTCCGAGATCTTCTGTTTCCTCCCACACTCCAAAGACATACAGATTAGTAGGTTGCAGCAGCAGCTATGGAGCGAAGGAAATAGGCAACGTTTCGGGCCGAAACCCTTCTTCAGACTTCGCTCCTTCGCTCCATAGATGCTGCTGCACCCGCTGAGTTTCTCCAGCTTTTTTGTGTAACCTTCGATTCTCCAGCATCTGCAGTTCCTTCTTAAACAGATTAGTAGGTTAATTGGCTGTGTAAATTGTCCCCAGTGCGTGTAGGATGGTGTTAATGTGCGGGGATCGCTGGTCGGTGTTGACCCAGTGGGCCGAAGGCCCTGTTTCCTCGCTGTATCTCTAAAAAACAGACTAGGAAAAGTCATATAGGAATTGTCAAGCACAGGAGGTGACGAAGACATGGCTGAGGGTTTTACTAGCAAGTGACCTAAAGCACAGTAGTTCCAGACAATGTAAATGTTGGATAAGTACACAGTCTTGGATACTTTTGGGAGGGTGGTGTGACTGATAGCCTCTTTCTGTGACCACAAGTGTAACTCCAGGATGGTGTGTTGCCTCCCTGGTCATTAAGTGGATGCACAACATTGTGAAGCAGAAGGTGAGCAACAAAGGTTGTGGTCCAGGTTGATACAAGTGGCATAGACAGAGAGAGGGATGAGGTCCAGCAAAGGGAATTCATGGATAACAAATGGCAATACAGGAGGATAAGGTAATGAACTTTTAGTTTGCTTGTCTTCATAGACAGGAAGATTAAATATAAGAGTTGGGACATCATGTTGCAGCTGTACCAGACATTGGTTTGGCCACACTTGCAATATTGTGTGCAGTTCTGGTCAGCACACCAGAAGGGATGTGGCAATGCTAGATGATGCCTGGAATGGAGGTTTTAATTACAAGGCGATATTGAATAGACTTGGATTATTCTCACTGGAGTGCAGGAGACTGAGGGGTGACCTTATGGAGGATCATAAAATGATGAGAGGCATCGGTAGGATAGAAAGTTACATCTTCTCCAAGGGTAGGAGAGTCTAAAACTAGAGGTTATAGGTTGGTGAAAAGGGAAATATTTAGCAGAGATCTGAGATTTTCACACAGAGGTTGGTGGGTATATGGAATGAGCTGCCGGAGGAGCTGATGGAGGCAGGTACAATTACAAATTTGAAAAGCATTTTAACTGCATAACTCACTAGAACTCGCTAGAACTCGGCTTGTACTCACTAGAATTTAGAAGATTGAGGGGGGATCTTATAGAAACTTACAAAATTCTTAAGGGGTTGGACATGCTAGATGCAGGAAGATTGTTCCCAATGTTGGGGAAGTCCAGGACAAGGGGTCACAGTTTAAGGATAAAGGGGAAATCCTTTAGGAACAATATGAGGAAAACATTTTTCACACAGAGAGTGGTGAATCTCTGGAACTCTCTGCCACAGAAAGTAGTTGAGGCCAGTTCATTGGCTATATTTAAGAGGGAGTTAGATGTGGCCCTTGTGGCTAAAGGTATCAGGGGGTATGGAGAGAAGGCAGGTACAGGATACTGAGTTGGATGATCAGCCATGATCATATTGAATGGTGGTGCAGGCTCGAAGGGCCGAATGGCCTACTCCTGCACCTATTTTCTATGTTTCTATAACGATGGGAAAGGAATAAAGGGACTTTATTCTCGGTCAGCATGGACATGTCGGGCCAAAGGGCCTGTTTTCCTGCTGTACGACTACAACTATCAGATCGAAAATGACCAATATGGCAAATATAGCAACAGATTTGCAAAAGGTTTGGTTAATTTTCTGAGCATAACAAGAGGCCAAATGGAGTGGATGGGGAGGGAAAAATGCTCATGATGGAGACTATGGAAAATCGTTTCAATCTTTCCAAGATTTATTTGGAGCTAATTTTTGCTAGTCCATTACTGGACGTTGGGCAAACAGTCTGACACTTGGGAGACAATGGAGGAGACGAGAGGGGGCTGTAAGGTAAATCTGGGCATCAATAATATACATGCAGAAACCAACACTGTGTATTGCTTGGAGCACAGGAGGGTGGGAGGTGATCTTATAGGGGTGGATAAGATCATGAGGGAAATAGGGTAAATGCACAGGGTCTTTACACAGAGTAGGGGAATCAACAGCTAGGAGACATAGATTTGAGGTGAGAGGCGAATGATTTAATAGGAACCTGAGGGATAACTTTGTCACACAATGGATGGTGGGTATGTGGAACTAGCCGTCAGAAGAGGTTGAGCCAGGTACTTTAACAACATTTAAAAGACATTTGGACAGGTGCATGGATTGTTATGCCCCTGTCCCACTTAGGAAACCTGAAACAAAACCTCTGGAGACTTTGCGCCCCACCCAAGGTTTCCGTGCAGTTCCCGAAGGTTGCAGGTGGTTGCCGGAGGTTGCAGGTAGTGGAAGCAGGTAGGCAGACTAACAAAAACCTCCGGGAACCGCACGGAAACCTTGGGTGGGGCGCAAAGTCTCCAGAGGTTTCTGTTCAGGTTTCCTAAGTGGGACAGGGGCATAAGAGTTTAAAGGGATATCACTATCGAGTGTGGGCAGGTGGGTCTAGTGTAGATGGGCCTGTTTCCACACTGTATCTTTCAATCACTCAATCAATCAATCAATCAATCCAATCAAAATTTCAATCAAAATTTGAAAAGACCGTTTCACTAAAATTACGAATCATTTTCAAAAACTTCAGTAAATTTTACTCTGTTTTTATTTCAGGACCATTTGCCCCACAATCTGTTCTTGCAATTCTCAAGTCCAATCCCATTAATACATCCATGGGAGCTCTCATTACTTGGAATGCCTCGGAAGGCTCAACAAATTATTTTGCTGTCCGCCTGACGAAATTCCGCGAAATTGGCCATAACTGCACGTCAAAATCCACATCCTGTGTCATCACTCCGATCCAATGTAGCACACAATACAATGTCACTGTCTATGCCATCAATGAAGCAGGATCTTCCGACCCTGCAAATCCGACCGAGTTTATAAGTTGTAAGTACACAGCCGCAGTAACAAAGTCTGCTAACCATGATTTTCAATATTTTTCTTCTTTATGTAGAACATAGAACACTGAACAGTGTACAACAAACGAACCATATACAAGATGACCATTTACACAACCCTTTGTGTCCACAATGTTTGTGGAGAATATGATGCCAAGTTAAACTGATCTTATCTGCCTGTACACGATCCATATCTCTCTATTCCCTGCACTTCCTTGTGCCTATCTAAAGGTCTCTTAAACGCCATTATTGTATCGGCCTCCAGGACCACCCCAGGCAATGCATTCCAGACTCCCTTCACTCCCTGTGTAAAACAATACTCGCCCCGCACATCTCCATTAAACTTTCACTCTGTCACCTTATAGCTGGTGTTGGTCAATTCCAACCTTATCTCTACTTTATCCTTAATAATAATAATAATAATCTTATTTATATAGCACATTTTCAGTCAACTTGCATTGACCCCAAAGTGCTTCACATAATTACATTACATTACACACAGGTAAAGGTGGGTGAAGTGTCTTGCCCCAAGGACACAACGACAGTATGAACTCCAAGCGGGATTCGAACCGGCTACCTTCTGGTCGCCAGCCAAACACTTAGCCCATTGTGCCATTTGTCGTCTCACAAATGTCCAGAAATGTCTTTATCATATTCTACAGGTGTTACAAATAGCAGTCTATCATCCTAAATTCTATGATCACTCAAACATAGAAAATAGGAATTGGAATAATCTGTATGGCCCATTGATCCTGCTCTGTCATTGAATACCACACTCGATCTCAATACAATTTGTGTCTAGAAATTTTCTCCTTAAATATACGGCCACAGTCCCCAAACCTTTCTACGGCCGAGAATTCCATGGGTTCACAACCCTCTGTGTGAAGAAATCTCCTCATCTCAGTCCAACATGTCTTGTCCTCTATCCGTGTCTCATTCCTCAACTCCCGGCCAAGGGGGGGAATATCCTTTCTGCATCCATTGGACCTTTTCCTGTGATGGAAGAGAGAGGGAGGTTGTGTGGAATGACCCTGCAATGTGAATGGTGATGCTCCTTAAAATGTATAGGATGCTGAGGTAACCCTATCAACCCAAGTCAAGTCAAGTCAAGTCAAGTTTATTTGTCACATACACATACGAGATGTGCAGTGAAATGAAAGTGGCAATGCTCGCGGACTTTTGTGCAAAAGACAAACAACAAAACAACCAAACAAATTATAAACACAATCATAACACACATATTCCTTTACATAATAAATAATGGAAGGAAAAACGTTCAGTAGAGTTAGTCCCTGGTGAGATAGGCGTTTACAGTCCGAATTGCCTCTGGGAAGAAACTCCTTCTCAACCTCTCCGTTCTCACCGCATGGCAACGGAGGCGTTTGCCTGACCGTAGCAGCTGGAACAGTCCGTTGCAGGGGTGGAAGGGGTCTCCCATGATTTTATTTGCTCTGGAGTTGCACCTGTTTTATAGTTCCTGCAGGGGGGCAAGTGAAGTTCCCATAGTGCGTTTGGCCGAACGCACTACTCTCTGCAGAGCCTTCTTGTCCTTGGCAGAGCAATTCCCAAACCAGATGGTAATGTTCCCGAACAAGAAGCTTTCCACCGCCGCTGCGTAGAAGCACTGGAGGATCCTCGGAGACACTCTGAATTTCCTCAATTGCCTGAGGTGGTAAAGGTGCTGCCTTGCCTTACTCACGAGTGCTGAGGCGTGTGATGCCCATGTCATATCCTCGGTGATGTGGACTCCCAGATATTTAAAACAGTTCACCCTATCCACAGGATCCCCATTTATCCTCAATGGAGTGTACGTCCTCGGATGATGTGCCCTCCTAAACCCCATCTTCACATTGTGTTTTTTGATTTTTCTGTCTTTGGAGCGATTTCTGTCTTTAATTTGTGTATTGGTGATGTCCTTATTATTTATTTTACTCCGACTATATGTTTTTTCTCTTCTGTTAATTTTCTGTAAGGTGTCCTTGAGACTTTGAAAGGCGCCCAAAAATAAAATTTATTATTATTATTATTATTATCTATGCCCCCTTCATAATTTGATATACTTCAACGAGTCTCCCCTCAACCTCTGACATTTCAGAGAAAATTATCTTAGTCTTGCCTACATCTCCTTGTAGTTGAAACCCTCTAATCCAGCATCTTGGTGAACCTCCTCTGCACCCTCTCCAAAGCTTCCACATCTTTCCTGTATTGGTGCGACAAGAACTGCATGCAATACTCCAAATGCAACCTAGCTGAGTCCTATTGATCTGAATCATGACTTCCTCATCTTCTTTAACTTCCTACTCTTTACCAATTACAATAGCCAATCTGTAAAACTGCCTAATTTGTACTTATCAAACCACCCAATTCATATTTATCATCATTTGGAAATATTTATCAAAACATCTACTATGAGAAAGAATGTATCTACTGTATGTCTGTTCCTCCCCAGTTTTTGTCTCTTAGTTGGTCTCCTGTGTGAATAAAGCTAAAAATACTACTGCCATGGAGTTTTCCATACACAAGAAACAGAAGGGTGCCGAGCTAACAAAGACCTGTGGAACAATAATACCTGCAACCATTTAAAAATATATATCTGTAGTCCCACCTTAAATATTTTTTTTTTTTGGCCGAGATTACATTACCTTGTTAGAAATGACCATCTCTTCAGAGTTAATTTTTGAATTTAAATGTGGAGGACATCTTGGGTTCTACAAAATCTTGTCTTGCCCTTTGGTGCTCGAACGACTTGCGCCTTCACGATTAGGGTTTCGTTCATCATTCCGTTCACCTCACGTGAGTCTATTACTATGTCACCTCTGTAGATACAAACATGTAGTACATGGATGTTTTTCTTGCAGGAAGAGGTGATTAAACTCTTCCCCTATCCCAGAGTATTTCAGTGCCATCAGTGAAACCCTTCAGTGGACCTCTCTAACAAATGCAGATGGTATTAGGTCCGTCCGCCAACTTATGTACAAATTGTAAACAAAAGTAAAAAAGGCAAGATTGTTATTTGCCTTCTGTTTTTCTAAAAAAAAATGAAATAAATCCCATGTGCATATAAAGAAAGCAGGCAATGGGATTTTTCCTTTCTTTCTTTTGGCAAATGTGGATGATATAAGACCCCAATTAGCATTGTCTATTGGGATTCACCCTGAGTTTGGCAGAGACATTACCTTCACCAACACCAATGACATCATTAATCAGATTGGCAAGAATGAAGCAAGATTACTCACCTATTCCATTCTAAAGCAGTAGGTTGAATAATATTGAATTACATCACATTGTTGTTTGAATGTATTGGATTTTATTTCTGGGACATAAAATGCTTTGAGCTATAAAATAATTTGAGTGTTCTTAAGAGGCATTTGTGTTACCTTTTATTGTTGCAGTTCCATGTACTCCACATGACATTAAAGTCCAGGAGAAATATCCTGGTAACTTAACTATATCCTGGTCCCCATCTCCCATGGTTGATTACTACACTACTTTTGTGAAGAGGGATGATGGCCTCGAGGTTTCCTGTAACACGACACTTAAACGATGTTACTTCCAGTCAGAATGTGGATTCACATACTTCATCAGTGTTTTCTCCTACAATAACGCTGGGCAGAGTAAACCAGGCAATGTTTTAAACTATACAACAGGTAAGTGTTACATTCTTACATTTTACATGTTAGTATTACATTCTAAATATTACGTATACTACATCTGAAAAGTAAAACAATTTGACCACCTCAGCTATTAAGATCATAAATGATAGGAGCAGAATTAGGCCATTCAGCCCATTAAGTCTACTCCACCATTCAATCATGGCTGATCTATCTCTTCCTCCTAACCCCATGCTCCTGACTTCTCCCCATAACCACTGACCTCCCCATAACCACTGACACTGATCAAGAAACTTAACATTTACTGCATATTAAAATGTGCTATTTATAAACCTACAGCATAACAGATATTATGCATAGGTAGTTTTGTTGTTCAGCTAGCCTGAAGGTTGAAATGAGCCCAGATGAAAGGACCTTCAAATCAAGCCGAATGAAAGCACATTATAATCATGTCATTGAAAAGAGGAACTATCCTGACTGAATGGAAAATATTCACTGAAAGCGAAAGGCAAAATTTAATGTGACTCGTAATGTAGAACGTGTAGAACATGTTGAACCCTTCAGCTCATAATGTCTGTGACGAACATGGTGTTAAGACCATCACTTATCTACCTGCATATAACCATATTCCTCTATTCCCTACATATCCATATATGTCTAATAACTTCTTAAATGCATCGTATCGGTCTCCACCCCTATCATTGAAGGCCCACACCACCCTGGTCGCACTTTCTTCCCGATCCTCCTGTCTGGGAGAAGGAACCTGAGAAGCATTATCCCCAATATTAAGAACAGCTTCTTCCGATCAACCATCAGGCTCTTGAGTTCCCTGTACAACCCTTCTTCAGCAGGGAACCACTATAGATTTTACACTACATATTTTACACTACTATGGTCGGTCTCTATACATTGGCTTTTGACCATCATAGGTCTAGTTTATTCAGAATAATCGATAATTTATTCAATATTTATTGTTGTTGTGGTCATGTTTAATATGCCTGTAAAGTTGCAGTAAGTAAGAATTTAATTGTTACAGTTCATATCTGGTGCATGTAACAAACTCACTTGACCCTGATCTCTTCAATCTCTTCATGGGAACCCAAAGTATTTAGCAGAAAGTCAAAGCTGAATACATGCTGTGGGCATTCCAACTGGTTCACAGAAACTGCATAAATGAGCAAATTAATTTTTGTGGCGTAGACAGCCTGGACAATCCAGGATACATTGAGTAATGTCAGGGGGCTGGCATCCTATAGTTCCCCCAGCCCCTTCCTGCCCCTGGAACAGTTTGCATCACCCCAGAGGTAGCGAGCTTCAGCCTAACATATGTTTAAAGCCCGACGCTTGTCAAGGGCATAATGATTAGGTTTGGCCCTGGAAAACAATTCGGCACACAAGCGTGGATGTGGAGAGGATGTTTTCAGCAGTTGGAGTGTCTAGGACTATAGGTCATAGCCTCAGAATTAAAGGATGTTTCTTTTGGAAGGAGATGAGGAGGAATTTCTTTAGTCAGAGGGTGGTGAATCTGTGGGGGCCAAGTCAAGGGATATTTTTAAGGCAGAAATTGATAGATTCTTGATTAGTACGGGTGTCAGGGGTTATGGGGAGAAGGCAGGGGAGTGGGGTATAGGAGGGAGATAGATCAGCTATGATTGAATAACAGAGCAGACGTGATGGGCCAAATGGCCTAATTCTACTCCTATCACATAACCTAATGACCTCCAATCAACTAAGAGAATGCCTGCATCTGCTTATTCAATGCTACACTTAATACCTCTTGGTGTTATAAATGTGTGTTTCCTTAATCACATTGATGTCCCCTTACTGATCATTTCTAGAAAAACACATTGCCTAAACAGAACCAATTTTATGAGGGAAAACAGGGAAGAAAATGTAATTAATAAGGAAATTAAAGGAAGTGGCTGGGCTGAGTCATGTGAAACTTTGCCTGGTCATGGATCCATGGAGCCAAATAACCTGTTTGGATGCAGTAAACAGGGCAATACTGGAGACAGACTATTAATGATGACCATGTAGCTGTCAACATGATTGGGTTTGAGGCAGTGCAGCATAGGTTCAGGAGATTGATCCCTGGGATGGCGGGACTGTCATCTGAGGAAAGATGGAAAAGACTAGGCTTGTATTCACTGAATTTTAGAAGGATGAGGGGTTTTCTTATAGAAACATATAAAATTATAAAAGAACTGGACAAGCTCGATGCAGAAAATATGTTCTCAATGTTGGGCGAGTCCAGAACCACGGGCCACAGTCTTACAATAAAGGGGAAGCTATTTGAGACTGAGGTGAGAACATTGTTTTTCACCTAGAGAGTTGTGAATTTGTGGAATTCCCTGCCACAGAGGGCAGTGGAGGCCAAGTCACTGGATGGATTTAAGAGAGAGTTAGATAGAGCTCTAGAGGCTAGTGGAGTCAAGGGATATGGGGTGAAGGCAGGCACGGGTTATTGATTGGGGACGATCAGCCTTGATCACAATGAATGGTGGTGCTGGCTCGAAGGGCCGAATGGCCTCCTTCTGCACCTATTTTCTATGTTTCTATGAGTTTACTTTTTGAAGATGTGTTGCGAATGGTTTGTGCTAAAAAGTTAATTCTCTGTGTCCTAGTACCGTGTTGTCCAACACAAGTTGAAACATTATTTGTCTCGAGCGATACGATTGAGGTGATTTGGAATCCAGTTCGCGGAGCTGAAATGTATGAAACCAAAGCACAAGACATGGACTCAGTAGTGTTCTGTAATGACACTTCCACAATCTGCACCTTATCCGGATTGGAATGCAACATAAACTACAATGTCACTGTATATTCTTACAGTGATATCAGGGGATTCAACACCTCGTGTCCAAAAAAGTCAATCAAAACAGGTAGCTATACAAATGTATGCAAAGGACCATTTCAACCTTTTAACGGGTCATAAACAAATTAATGAAAGAAACACATTTTGTGATAAATAGAATATTCTTGATGATCCAAATATAAAATCCTACAGGTGCTGGAAATATGAAATGAAATTTATAACTCAGAATGTTGTTTCAAATACTGCTGTACAGTTCATATGAAATTGAAAGATGAATTAAAACAAAATAAATGTTTATGGATTTTACCTTTTGATAAATATACACGGTGTATACTCTGTGAATTTATTAGGTTAGAGTTTAATCTACATTTACTGAAATTAAGCATTGTAAAATTTAGCTGCAAAATTTACAGTATGAAATTGCTGTGTTATTCAAATAGGTCCATGCAGTCCCAGAATTCTGAATATTACAAAGGTGAACCCGACCACTGTTAATATAACATGGCAACAAAATAACATTGATGCCACATACAAAGTGTTTGTCTTCGGAAAAGCTGGAATGAGATACTGCAATAGCTCTGGATGTTCTTGTGCAATCGCTAACCTACCCTGTGGATCCACCTTCTCTGTTAGTGCAGTGGCCACTACCACAGAAGGAAGCAGTTTACCCAGCTACAGCATACTGTTAGAAACAGGTAAACAACATTTGAGTGCTTGGAAGATATCTTTTGAGTGAAATGTCTGTTGCTGAACTGGTTTCCTATTTGAACCAATATTGGCGGCACAGTGGCATAGCAATAGAGTTGCTGCCTACACAGTTCCAGAGATCCTGACTCTGAGTGTTATCTGTAAGGGGTTTGTACATTCTCCCTGTGACTGTGTGGATTTTCTCTGGGTGTTCCAGTTTCCTCCCACATTCCAAATTCGTGCAGATTTGTAGGTTAATTATTTTGGTAAGATTGTAAATTGTCCCTAGTGTGTGGGTGTAGGATAGTGTTAGTGTGCAGGGATCGCTGGTCGGTGCTGACTTGATCGGTCAAAGGGTCTGTTTCCGCGCTGTATTTCTAAACTAAACTAAACTAATAGCTGAATATTCCACTGCTCAATTTGCTTATACCATTACTGAATGGTGTGTGGCAAAATGTTTGGATAGATGTCCAATAGCTTGGGACAAAATGTATATCTGATATGTATGTATGTATATACATCTCTCTATCCATAGATCTGTATATAACTGTATATCTCCATATCTGAGAATTTATCAAATTTAATGCTTGAATAGATATCCAAGAGCTTGGAACAAAATATATATCTGATATGTATGTATATATGTCTCTCTATCCATATATCTGTATATGACTATATATCCCTATATCTGAGAATTTATCAAATTTTGAATAGAACCTTAGATGTATTAGAACCATAGTACAGGTAGCACAATGAGTAATTAAAATTCCCACAAATAAAATCCATGCTTCCATATTTGAGTTTAGCAGTGCAGTAATGTTATTTTTTTTGTTAGGAATAAGTATGTACATTTTAACATCATTTTTATAAGCAATTTATTTCAATCTAGAATTAATTTTATTAAGACCAATGCAGTGTTTTGCCATTTAGAAATTCATCCCTTATCTTTGGTGTGTGGTGCAGTGCCTTGGAAAGTCATTCAACTGCCTATTGACGCTGAATTTCACAGCCAATGTACAATGTTCTGATGCCACAATGTAGAGGGATGAATTTCTGGACTCTAGTACTTTAATGTTTAATTTCATCTTGACTTTTACATTAGAATCTGACATTCAAAATATGATTTTAGAATCAGTCAGGAATTTCCTGAAATTGAACACTTAGAAGTGTAAAGTTGCAAAATGAACTGTAAATATTCTACTCTTCTTCAAAGCACCCTGCTGCCCTGATAGCTTCACAGCGACACAAGTGACACAATCAATAACCAACATTAGCTGGACTGCTGCAACAGGAGCACAGTCATACACTACACTCCTGGAGTCACCTAAAGGACAAGCCAAGTGCCACACTGGAGCAACCCATTGCCTTCTTGGATGTATAACGTGTGGCACCAACTACTCAGTGACCTTACTTGCCATCAGTGAAACGGGAATGGCATCAGAATGCAATTTCCTCGGCTATTCATCCAGTAAGTACGGACGCAGAGATTCCATCTAGAGTAACTAGATGTTATTTCCCAACCACATTGTCACGGTAGATAAATATTGCTTGAAAAGCAACTCATCTTGTGTTTAAAAACTTGTTCTGATGCTGCTGCAAGTAAAGAATTTCATTGTTCCATTTTAGGGCATATGACAACACCGTTGACTCTTGATATCTCAAGGGTCAAAGCTGATCAGATGGCTTCATAGAGATACTCCAAGTGCAGTTATTTCAATTGCAGTTCTAATTGATGTACCTGAGCTGAATCTTAGAGCAGTGGTGTGCTCCTTCTGCAGGATGCGGGAAGTCAGGGAAATATCCGGTGTCCTTAAGGACTACTATGGGAAGTGACCCAAGAAACAGCTCCTGACAGACCGAGTGAGGGAACCAGAGCTCGGCTGGAGAACATCAGGATTGTCCATGAAAATAAGAGCCTTGTAGATTGAACTTAAAGTTCAAGTGAGATGGACGTAACTAAGGTACAGAGAGAAAAGAGATGGATGCCCACCAGAAAAGAGATTAGACAGATTAGGGCAGCATGGTGGCGCAGTGGTAGAGTTGCTGCCTTCCAATGCGCCAGAGACCCGGGTACGATCCTGACTACGGGTGCTGTCTGAACGGAGTTTGTACATTTTACCTGCGTTGATTTCCTCCGAGATCTTCGGTTTCCTCCCACACTCCAAAGGCGTTCAGGTTTGTATGTTAATTGGCTTTGGCAAAACTGTAAATTGTCCCTAGTGTGTGTAGGATAGTGTTAGTGCGCGGGGATCGCTGATCGGTGGGCTGAAGGGCCTGTTACTGCGCTGTATCTCTAAACTAAACTGAGCAGGAATCCCCTGTGCCTCCTCTTGTCCAAAACAACTATATCCTTATGGATATTAATGTGTAGGAAGGAACTTCAGACGCTGGTTTACACTGAAGATAGACACAAATTGTTGGAGTAACTCAGCGGGACAGGTAGCATCTCTGATAGAAGGAATGGGTGATGTTCCTGGTTATGGGCACAACAGGTGAAATAGAGGTGTGGATAATAGAGGAGGGGGAGTTGCTTTATTGATTAAGGAAAACATCACAGTAATTGTATGTGATGACATTACAGAAAAAATATCCAATGAGGGTATCTAAGTGAATCTGAGAAATAAAAAGGGATAATCACCTTGATGGGATTGTACTATTTGTCCCCAAATAGTGAATGAAAATTTGAGGAACAAATATGCTGGAAGGTTGCAGACACTGCAAGACTAATAGGGTTGCCATAGTAAGGGGTTTCAACTTTTCCATTATAGATGGGACTGCCATTGGGTTTAATTGCGCTTTGATGTCAAGTGTGTTCAAGAATGTTTTCTCAGGTGATATGTGGCATGGCCTACAAGCTAGAGGGTAAAATGATCAACTCAAGGATTTAGACAGGGCAAGTTACTGAAGTGTCAATGGAAGAACCTTTTGGGATGAGCAGCCACATTTCTAGTAGAGTCGTAGAGTCATGCACCACAGATAATGGCCCTTCAGCCCAACTAGTCCGTGGCGACCAAGATGCCCCATCTAAGCTAGTTTTATTGGCCCGCATTTGGCCTAAATCTCTCTAAACCTTTCCTAGTGTCATTTGTCACAATGTCACAAGTGTCATTTAAAGTGTCATTGAGCACAGTACAGTGGCACAGCACTCGAGGCCCAGGTTCGATCCTGACTATAGATGCTGACTGGGCAGAGTTTATACATTCTCCCTGTGATCACATAGAATTTCTCTGGATGCTCTGGTGTTCTCCCACATTCCAAATGCCGGCAAATGGAACTAAGTGTACATGGGGCATATGGATTGACATGGACAATTTGGGCCAAAGGGCCTGTTTGCATGCTATATGACTATGATTCTGTAAATGGCAATTGTTATGGTCCGCTGAACTGTGCATTTCACATCAAACATTATTTAATCAATTAACTGAGTTTGGATATACATCCACGCACTGCAATTTAATGAAATTGCTTAAAGATTCAGATTGACAGTTCCTCGCCTAGATTTAACATTTGGTTCCCAAACTATTAATCAAATTACTCACAAAACTATGTAATGGTTTAAATTTTATAATGCTAAAAGCCACAGTTGAACAGCAAAGATGTGTTCTTTGTTTAATGGGCATTGTTAGACTGGGGACACCAGGACAATATAGATAACACTGTTACAGATGATTTTCAGTGTATTGAAAAGCAAGACAATTTTTTTAGCGTTTCTTTCGAGATTTAAAACTTAAGTCAAACATTACTGGGGTAGAAATTAATTCGCCACTACAGATACAGTATGCATGATATAAGAACAGTGTGCTTCCGTAATACTACCCATTCCAAAATCTGATTCTATGGAACTAAACTTCAGATTTGAGTTCAATGCACAATGATTGCAACATTGTGCTAAATTTATACATTATAACTTGAAGTTATTTATAAATATGTTCAATTATTCCGCAGGTTATTTCTTACTTGTATTTCAAATTCGTAGATGCTTTAAACCCTTGTTCCAGTAAATTTATTACATAAGTTAACCTACTTTCTTTAAGGATCTAGTGTATGCAGTGTTTGTAAAGGCAATGTATTTAAGAAACTTTTGTTTGTATTTTATATTAGGTGGCTGTTGTCCATCTGCAGTTAAACTCTACAGGCTGGGGAGCAATGCTTTAAGAGTTTACTGGCATGCCTCTGCCTCGGTAAATTATGTTGTGAATGTGACCAGTGACCGTGCAAACTTCACCTGCACCCCCTTGGCCAGAATCACATACTGCGACATAAATGAGATTTACTGTGGGGATCTATACACTGTCATCGTCTCCCCCGTAGCCACAGATGGATCAATAGCCACATTTTGTCCAATGAAAGTTTATTCAGGTACTGTTATTAATATTATTTGAAATAAAAATCAATAGAAATTAAGTTCAGTCATTCCAACGTGTACAGGATTTTCAGAAATCCTGGACATTTCTGGCTTTAATGACAATTAAAGCAAACAAAAGGTTTCAAGTTTTCAAACTTGTTTTGTTCTTTATGTTTTAGTATCATGTTCTATGAATTCAGGTGCAATGGGTAAGAACAATTTTCTAAAGTTCACTTTATCTTAAATCTAGTTTCCATCTTAATTTAGCAAACAAGATTTTATTCAATAGCTCGTGTGGAAAAGTATGTATTTGTACAAGAAATATTATTAATAGCCTTCTTTTTCATACAGTGATTCATCGAGGGAAGAGAGCCTAACACAGCCAAGGTGACAATATATTTGTTTGGTATTTAACATATTTGACAGTAGCATTTAATATTGCAATCCTCTCTAATACTTATTTGTTTTACTAGGATTTAGTAAAGTCAGATCATCAAAATCAGTTCATCCTAACAGAAGTCAATAACAAATGATGTCCTTCACATTACACTTAATGCTGACAACACAATCTGAAAACTGCTTTATGATTAATTTCAGAAACACAATGGTGCAGTTTTTCGCAAGCTGGAAACTAGTTCGCTGAATTGTTTAACTGACAATGTGTTTTGTCCATATTTTTAATCACGAGTATAATTAAAATTATATAATTAATAGAAACATTGTATCATTGATTATACTTGTGTCATAACAATAACATTAAAATCGTTAAGACAATTTTTGAGGACAATAAAAAACATCATGAATTATGTTCAATATTTTTAGTTTTTGATCCAAGGTTAAGAAATCTGACAGAAGCACTGAGAATGAAACATGAGCAATGATCATTGGCAATCATGTACTTGTGCACACAAGATGTGGAAAATAACAGCAAACTTAGACGTACTCCTCCATTATTTGAAATTATAATTCCATCTTAGAAAATGGAACAGAACAACTAAGAAATAGGCCTTTCAGCGCTTGATGTTTGTGTCAAAGATGATGTCAAATTAGACTACTCACTCTTGCTTGCAAGTAATGCATACCCCTCCATATCCAGCATATTTATGAGCCTTATCTAAAAACCTCTTAAATTCTGTTATCTTACTTGCATGTACCGCCACCCTTGGCAATGCATTCCGGGCAACTAAAACTCTCTGCGGAAAATACCAAAGATCTTTAAACTCCCGTCCCCGTCCCCATCCTCAAAGCTTTAATCAGTAATATTTTTGATATTTCTACTAGGGGAAAAGGTTCCTATCTATGCCTCTCATAATTTTGTGAATTTCTATCCAGTCTACCCCTCAGCCTCCAACCCCCCATCCGGAGAAAATGATCCAAGTTTGTCCAACCTCTCCATATAACTAATACCCTTTAACCCAGGCACTATTCTGGTAAACCCCTTCTGCACCGTCTCCAAAGCCTCCACATCATTCCAGTAACGGGGCAACTAGAATTTCACATAAAACTCCAAGTGTGGCTTAACTAATGTTTTATAAATCTGCAACATGACTTCCTGACTCTTATACTCAATGATAGAAACAAAATGCTGGAGTAATTCATCGGGACAGGCAGCAACTCTGGAGAGAAGAAATGGGTGACGTTTCTGATTGAGACCTTCTACTGACCAGTCAGGAGAAAGGGAAAAGAGAGATATAGCCGGTGATGTGGAGAGATATAGAACAAATGAATGAGAGATATGCAAAAAAGTAACAATGATAAAGGATACAGGCCATTGTGAGCTGTTTGCTAGGTGAGAACGAGAAGCTGATGTCACTTGGGTGGGGGACGGATGGAGAGAGAGAGAGGGAGTGCAAAGGTCACTTGAAGTTAGCGAAATCAATATTCATACCATTGGGTTGTAAGCTGCACTAATTGATGAAGACAAGCATACCACATGCATGCCGCCATGTATCATGTGTTGATACTCTCTGTACAATGTTGTTAAGGGTCCTGCCATTAATTGTGCACTTTCCATTCCCCTTACATTCAACCTCCCAAAGTGCCAAAACTTGCACTTCCCCGCATTAAAACCCGACTGCTATTTCCCCACTCATATCTTCCCACACCCTAGCCCATTTTTGTTCTTTACTTCAACTCGTCGATCTCCCTGTCTACACTGTGTGAAAAGCTTGTGAGCAAGACTGTTCAGCTGCCAGCCCCGTCCTTCCTTAAGCCAGGATTTTAGTCACTGAAATATCATCTTTCCATGTATCAGTTTGTTTCTTTGTCTGCACTGCCCTATTCATTAAATTCTTTATATGTAGGTATACAATTTGCACACAGACTTTGTTTGCTCTTCTTTCCAAACTCAGAATATTTATCTGGCCTTCAGTTCTGCTCTTCTCCCTTTTGAATGTATGCTCTAGTTCTGTTCTCTACCAAGCTAATTCAAAGACTCCTCTATAGTACCACCAAAGTTGCCTGGGGGTTTATTGGTCCTGACCCAATTACTATCGATTCAGCCACCCATTCATCTGCACTGAGGTCCTATTTTAAGACTCACTAGAATGCAATGTCACAACATTTTGAGATTTAAAAAATCAAGTCTGCAATTTATCCCATCAGATAAAGCATAAAAAGAAGTTTAATTTGACACCTAATTCACTTTCATATCTTCATTATTAAAAAAGTTATGGCCATTTTCATACTCGGAAATGAGCATCTTGTTCCCTATTGCTTTTCCATTGACTTAACACAAAAGCTGTGATCAAGGACAGTCAAAAACCCATAACTTTCTTAAACATTAAGAGAACTGAATGAAATGTTCGGTTATTATAGATTGAAGCATTCTGAAACAAATATAAAACAATCTTACTTGGATGACCTGAAATTAAAGCATATAATTAGTTAGTTACCTAATTGTAGCTAATTACAAAATTCAAATACTATATCTAAACATCTATCCATTGCTTAAGAAAAGATTAACATTTTTAAATAGCCTAAGTGTCCAAATAACATTCGCACAAGAATTCACATCATAGCATGATTTTTAAATCTCATTGTCATGAATTTATAGGCCAAATGTAAAGAATTTAGGAATTCCCGTAAATTAATGGCCATTTTAATCATCTTGCGAGTGGGATATTGTGGAACGCGATCGTTTGGAACGCTGCGGTTGCGGTGAATTTGAACCCCATATCGGCAGAAAAAATACTGCCCATTCGTATGTGTCCTAAGTCACCTTTTCGCAACGTAAAATTTTGACTAAAGGCATCCTAAGAAGCACATTTATATGTAAAATAAACGGCTTTCCTTTACCTGTCCCGTAAGTGAAATCTGTCCCCGTTGTCGGTGTTGACGGCTTTAGAAGTTGATTTTTAAATTACTCCTGCTATTAAAATATCTAGTGCAGTTTAAAAAAAACTTAATAAAACCGATGTCGGAGCGATTATTCTTCAGCAGCTAAACAGCCTGACAAAAATCGATTTGAACAGGCTGGGAAAAAACGGCATTTTAAACCCGCCCCCCTCTCAAAGGCGCCAAAGTCGCGCACACGGGCAGTGACAGAACTGCAGCGCCGTTGAAGGTTAGTTTTGTAACATACCAACACTAGAAGATGGTACCAACACTATTCTGAAGATTACTACTTTGAAATCTTGCTTTCTTTCTTAATATTAATTTGAATCTTAATTTCTTTCTGAACTTCTTAAAATCTTCCCACAGGACCTCATTCCTTTTCTGCAAATGCTCTCCCAGTGAGTGTTCCTCCATCAGCATAGCATTCAGCAGGCATTTATTCATCTTTTTTGCCCCTGCCATAGAAAGCAACATATCAACCTTGAATTTCTTCTCCACTCCTTGTAGAATCCTCTAGAACTCCACCCCATTTGATTTTTCCTTTCTTTACTTCTTCAGCGGAGCTATCCACAGTGTAATAATCCTATCTCTGGCTACACTTCAGAGGGGAACCCACACCAACATCAATATCCAAAACCCAAATACTAGTTTGAGAACAGGTTTCGATGAAAGGTCTTTGATCTGAATGCTCACTGACAGGCTGACTATTCTGTCTTAGTTTAGTTTATTATTATAATAATAATAATAATAATAATTTTATTTATAGAGCACTTTAAAAACAAACATAGCTGCAACAAAGTGCTGTACATCACTAATCATTGACAAAAAAGTTAATACACACCAAAAATAACAATCAAAAGAAATAGTAGGAAAAGACATGTAAAATAAAGAAACATCAAAAACACCACAAACAGAAGCAAAGCCTCAGGCATGGTCAAAAGCCAGGGAGTACAAATGCGTTTTAACACTGGATTTGAAGATGGACAGTGAGGGGGCCTGTCTGATGTGCAATGGCAGGGTGTTCCAGAGTGCCGGAGCAGCAACAGAGAAGGCTCTATCCCCTCTGAGCCTCCGACTAGACCTCGGTACCTCCAGGAGCAGCTGACCAGCTGACCTGAGGGACCGGACAGGAGCGTATGGGTGGAGCAGCTCAGAGAGGTAAGGCGGGGCGAGCCCATTCAGAGATTTAAGAACAAATAACAGTATCTTAAAATGAACCCGAAAGTGCACCGGGAGCCAGTGTAGGGAGGCCAGAATTGGCGATATGTGCTCCCTCTTTCGAGTCCCTGTTAAAAGGCGAGCAGCAGCATTCTGAACCAACTGGAGACGAGCCAGTGAAGAACGAGCAACACCAAAATAGAGCGCGTTACAGTAATCCAGCCTAGATGTAATAAAGGCATGGATTACAGTCTCAAACTGCTGCCGCTCGAGAATGGGCTTCACCTTCGCCAGCTTCCTTAGGTGAAAGAAGCTGGACTTAACCACCGCGCATATTTGGCGATCTAATTTAAAGTCACTGTCCATCCTAAAACCCAGGTTCACAACTGTTGGCTTCACGTACCTTGACAATGGACCTAAATCAACAAATGGAGGTTCACGGCAGCCATTGGGATCAAATAAAATCACCTCTGTCTACTTTTCATTAAATCCAAGAAAGTTTAGGGCCAACCAGGACTTAATGTCATCAAGACAAGACAGAAGCGATTTTACAGAAAAGGCATCTTCCCCCCTCAGCGGCAAATAAAGCTGGGTATCATCTGCATAACAGTGGAAGGAGATGCCATTCTTTCTAAGGATGGAACCCAGAGGAAGTATGTACAGCGAGAAAAGCAGGGGCCCCAGAATCGAACCTTGTGGAACCCCATATGACAGGGGAGCGGAAGAGGATTCAAACCCAGCAAGGCTAACACACATGGTTCTGCCCGCCAGATAGGACCTGAACCATCCCAGGGCACTGCCGCAGATGCCCACTAACTGCTGTAGCCGAGATAATAAGATATTATGGTCCACCGTATCAAAGGCGGCAGACAAGTCCAGCAGGACAAGAACCACACAATCCCCAGAATCATTAGCCAGGAGGATATCGTTAAAAACCCTTAGCAATGCTGACTCCGTGCTGTGCGTGGTTTTAAATCCAGACTGGAAGATCTCCCGAATATCATGCTCCTCCAGGAATAGTTTTAGCTGAGCATAAACAACTCTCTCCAGTAATTTAGTAATTATAGTCACGTGTACCGAGGTACAGTGAAAAGCCTTTGTGTTATCTCGTCAGCAGACAGACAATACATGATTATTTTATTTTAGATTTCCAGCACCTATGTTTTTTTTTGATTTTCAAGATATCTACAGGGTCTCCTGGACAACCTTTTTTTAAAAACGTTTCTCGCAGTCACCCATTTCCTCTGTGCCTGCACTTGCTTGAGTTGTATTGTGATTACTGCCTGAGGCCTGCTATCCATGGAACACTCACACTCACAGGTGGACTACAGTGACTATAGCGGTGGTTCAAGTTCCAAAACTTTAAGCTTCAGCTCCTTCAGCTGACAATACTTCCAGCATCTGTGGTTGTTCGGGGAGCAATGTGGACTCATAAGTAATAGGAGCAGAATTAGGATGTTCGGCCCATCAAGTCTGCTCCGCCATTCAATCATGGCTGATCTATCTTTCCCTCTCAACCCCATTCTCATGCCCTCTCCCTATAAATCCTGTCACCCGTGCTAATCAAGAATCTATCAATCTCTGCCTTATGGAGCAATTAATCCATTGCCTTCTGGGGTAATTAATTCCACAGATTCATCTCCCACATGGTGCAGAATATACATTTTTGGATCCAAGTTGTCCTGCCATACTTTTATTAACTAAAGTACCTCAATATGCAGAAATAAAGTATCGGAAGTTCATCATTTCCCCATTCACCAATCTTAGGTTTCATGCTTTGTAAAATAAATATACGATAGCTGTCACCTTCTAGCTAACAATGATCTATTCTACATTTTCCTGAACCTCTTCCCCTTTGATGTCTCGTTTTCACACCTTACACTTCCTTGTCTCCGTGTCTCCCTCTCACCTGACTCTCAGTCTGAAAAAGGGTCTCAACCCGAAACATCACCCATTCCTTCTCTCCGGAGATGCTGCCTGTCCCGCTGAGTTACTCCAGCATCTACACCATTGAACTGGACAGTGTAAAATGTATTATTGCTAAATCATCTTACATTTCTAGTCAAAACTTCAGACTGACAGCAACTATTAAGAAATCAGTTCCAGCCAGTCATTTAATTCACCCAGCAAAAGCTAAAAGCAAGAAACTTGTTTCACACTGACTTCTACTCAAATTGTATATAGTTAGATGCGGAAGTGAAACCATGCACACAATATAACAAGAGTAGAAAAGCAGAACGAAAGAGAATTGAGCAAATAGAGTCAATAGTGTGGAAACAGGCCTTTCGGCCCAACTTGCCCATGCCCACCAACATGCTTGATCTACAATAGTCTCACCTGCCTGGATTTGGCCCTTATCCCCTAAACCCGTCCTATCCATGTACCTGCCCAAATATTTTTCAAATATTGTGATAGTACCGGCCACAACTATCTCTTCCAGCAGCTCATTCCATATACCACCACCCTTAGCATAAAATGGTGCCCCTCAGGTTCCTGTTAAATCCCCCCCACCCCACCTAAAACCAATGTCCTCTGGTTTTTCATTCCCCTGCTCTGGGTAAAATACTCTATCTATTCCGCTCATGATCTTATACACCTCTAAAAGATCACCCCTCACCTTCTTGTGCTCCGAGAAATAGTCCTAACTTGCTCAAACTCTTCCCATAGCTCAGGCCCTCTCATGTCCTGGCAACATCCTCATAAATCTTCTCTGCACCCTTTCCAGTTTAGCTGTGCAACAGGACTTAGGTTTGGGTACACTGTTAGTTTAGTTTAGTTTAGTTTAGTTTAAATTTAGTTTACTTTAGTTTACTTTAGTTTACTTTAGTTAGTTTAGTTTAGTTTAGTTTAGTAATACAGCATGGACACAAGCCTTTAGGCCCACCAGGTCCACACCGACCAGCATATACTACTTCTATTTTAGTTTAGTTTATTGCCACGTCTACTGGGATAGAGTGAAAAGCTTTTTGTCGCCTGCTATCCAGTCAGCGAAAAGACTATACATGATTACAACCAAGTCATGTTCAGATACAGGAAAAAAGGGCATAATGTTTAGTGCTAGATAAAGTCCTATAAAGTCAAATTAAAGATTGTTCAACGATCTCCGGTGAGGTAGATGGGAGGCCAGAACCACTTTCTAGCTGGTGAAAGGAAAAGTTAGTTGCCTGATAATAGCTGGGAAGAAGCAGTCACTGAATCTGGAAGTATGCATTTTCAAACTTCTTGCCTGATGGGAGAGGTGAGAAGAGGGGTGAGACTAGTCCTTGATTATGCTGCCACACCAGGGGAGCGTGGTGTAGATAAAATCAATGGAAGGGAGGTTTGTTTGCGTGATAGTTTGGGCTACGTCCACAACTCTCTGTAATTTATTTCGGTCTTGGACGGAGCGGTTCCCAAATTATCAGGTGATGCATCCCTATGAAATGCTTTCTGTGACGCACCTGTAGAAGCTGGTGAGGTTTGTTGGGAAAATGCCAAACTTACTAAGCCTTGTACATCGTTGGAATGTGAGAGGAAAGTGGAGTGGCCATAAAAAACCCACACGGTACAAACGCCGTACAGACAGCGCCCATAGTCAAGATTGAACCCGGGTCTCTGGCACTGTCACACAGCAACTCTACTGCTGCATCGCTGTCAGTTTTGTTTGGTCTTTATGTAGGTCGGTGTAGGGATAAAACAGAATGAGTGATGGGAAGCACGATGAGTAAAAGCATTTGGTAAAAAGAATCAAACAAGTCACATGGATTTCTGAGGGAGAACCTAGTCTTGTGGTTCAATATTACTACTTCAGCATGTTACCAAATGAAAAAAATAAAGAAAAAGCAGTGGGCATGAAAGGTTTACACAAACTTTGAACTAATAATAGTCCTCAAATACCCTATGTTTACCAAAGCCATCTTTCTTTTCAAACTATTAATAACCAATATCCCTTCATTCTCTGCATATCCGTGTGCCTATCCAAACGTCTTTTGAATGTCACTCAGGTATCTGCTTCAAACACCACCACCATAATCTGAATTATGTCAACTATCAGTCTGTGACTAAGATGTGTCCATTTTTCCAGACTAATGAAATTGAAAATTGCTCTTGAAATTAGTTTTTGGTGTTGCAATACAGCGGGTATCATCTGTTGGAGGTAAACACTCAGAAACATTCACCAGCAGAAATGAAAATCCTGTAATCTGTGCACAAATTACTCCAATTATGAACTGTACCACATTGCTCCTTTCAGCGTGGGATGAATAATTTTCAGGCAACTGACATCTTTGCAGAAAAGGTAGACTTAGAAATTAGATTTAAAAAAAAGGTAAACCTGGACTTCCAGAAAAAAAAAACAGAAAAAAGTTCCCAAAAAATATAACACGAACACGAGAAATAACAAAATTCAGTAGATTCTGTAAAAGGATTAATTTTTAAAAATGTTTGAAGGGTACATAATAAAATGTGAAAAAGAAGGTGGGATGTTTAAAAAAATACAAGGGTATGATTGGCTGAGGAAGAGACACAGCAGTCATTCAAAGGAAGGGAAATGTTTACAGAGTGGACAATTGAGAGCGGCCATGTTGGAAGAGCGGCCATTTTGAGGTGAGGGTTGGGTTGGGTGTGAGGGTGAAGTGAGGGTGAGGGGCGAGAGGCTGTGTTGAGACAAAGTGCAGAACTGAGGTTTTGCGTCAAGGAGCTGTGGCAAGAGGGGCTGAGGAAAAGATAATGCAGGTTACACTACGGTTTGATTTGCTGTGTAATTCTTCGGAGGTTTGGCTGTTGTTGAGATGGCAGGTGAGATAATGGAATGCATGATGTTAGAGGTCAGGGGGATTTCCAGTGCTTCGAGGACTACACCTGCAGTGTGTTCAGCTCTAGCTACTTAAGAACCTTGTTAAGGAACAGGTGTTGCATAGAAACATAGAAACATAGAAATTAGGTGCAGGAGTAGGCCATTCGGCCCTTCGAGCCTGCACCGCCATTTAATATGATCATGGCTGATCATCCAACTCAGTATCCCGTACCTGCCTTTTCTCCATACCCTCTGATCCCCTTGGCCACAAGGGCCACATCTAACTCCCTCTTAAATATAGCCAATGAACTGGCCTCAAACTATCCTCTGTGGCAGAGAGTTCCAGAGATTCACCACTCTCTGTGTCTCCTCATCTCGGGGATTTCCCCCTTATCCTTAAGCTGTGACCCCTTGTCCTGGACTACATCGGAAACAATCTTCCTGCATCTAGCCTGTCCAACCCCTTAAGAATTTTGTAAGTTTCTATAGGATCCCCTCTCAATCTCCTAAACTCTAGAGAGTATAAACCAAGTCTATCCAGTCTTTCTTCATAAGACAGTCCTGACATCCCAGGAATCAGTCTGGTGAACCGTCTCTGCACTCCCTCCATGGCAATAATGTCCTTCCTCCTGGATCACCTCAGGATTATCTCGTAGATATGGGTTACAGTGAGGTGAATACACCTCAGGTACAGGGGGAAAGCAAGCTACCAGGAGATGGAGTAGATAGGGAGGACAGGAAACCTCTGGGGCAGTTCTACACCACAACAGGTATGCTCCTTTGAATTCTGTAGTGTGGGATGGACCATCCGGGGGGGGTGGAGCAGCAGCAGCAATGGTCCGGTCTGCAGTGTCAGTTCTGGCTCTGAGCCACAGCCAGGAAGGGAAAAGTCAGACAAGGCCATAGGGATAGGAGACTTGTTAGGGAACCAGACAGTTAAAATCCCCTACTACAACAACCTTATTAGACCTGCAGCGGTCTACAATCTCCTGGTATATTTGTTCTTCTAATTTCCGTGGACTATTCGGGGGCCTGTAGTGCATCCCCAACAAGGTGATCATCGCTTTCTTGTTCCTCAGATCCAACCATAAAGTTTCACGAGGCATACCATCCATAATGCCGCAGAAATCTTCGCTGCAAGGATACTGGTCCTCCTCCAATTCAAATGCAGCATGTTCCACTAGTGGTCACCTCTGCCCAGCAAGAGGTCCCAATGGCGTCTGAATATCTGACCCTGCACCAACTCCTGAGCCATGCATTCATCTGCTCTATCTTACTATTTCTACACTCACTAAAGTGGCACCGGGAGTAATCCAGAGAGTACTGGCCGCGAGGTCCTCCTGCCTCACTGCCTACATTCACTTCACTTCCCACGTACAACGTACACGACCACTGACTGCTCACCATTCCACTTGAGTGTTTGATGACTAAACTAAGATAGGCTGCATTAAATTAAGAAAGGCTAAATTACCTTGTGATCATAAACAATGCGTTTGCCCTTGAATCAAACTCTGAAGATAATTTCTGGAATTAGGAATTTTGAGTAATGAGGGACAGATTCTTTCAAAGAGCAGACTCCAAGATCATTCAGAAAAAGTGATTACAGGATACAGCAAAGAGGTAAATAGACACAAAATGCTGGAGTAACTCAGCGGGACAGGCAGCATCTCTGGAGAGAAGGAATGGGTGACATTTCGGCTTGAGACCCTTCTTCAGACTCGCAAATGCAATGTGTTAATTTCCCTAGGCTCAGCCCTCTACCACCAGGAAGGACAAAGGACAATCTGATGTAAACCCTATTGGGACTTGTAAATACAGTGCCATTCCTTCGTCATCACTGGACCTAGATACTGGAGCTCCTCACTTAAAAATATTGTGGAAGCACCGTTGGCAGAAAAAATACGTGGCGATGAGTGGATGAGGGAGGGGTTAACTGGGATTCATGATACTTTCCTGTACTAAAGAACGTACATTTTTATGAAGGGATCAGTTCTATTAAAGCATAAAGAGGAAGGTGACGCATTGTCCTAGATTTAGAAGGTATGAACAATGCCTTCAAAGTTAATCAG
The DNA here is from genome assembly GCF_028641065.1 of Leucoraja erinaceus. NCBI lineage: Eukaryota > Metazoa > Chordata > Chondrichthyes > Rajiformes > Rajidae > Leucoraja > Leucoraja erinaceus. Next base: position 55,895,236 of record NC_073386.1, on the reverse strand, counting down.
GTCATGTCATGTTTCCTATTTTCTGTGATTTATAATTGTCCCCTTTATGTTTATCAATACCACAAGTAACTCAAAGGCTGAAGTGTTGTTGTCAATGGCGTAAATTGGGTTATCTCCTCCCACAGGATATTATGGTAGAGATATAATAACCTCTTATTAGTTCAAAAAAACAGAATACTCCATGTTGAATTTCGAATGCTCTCTCCTTGTGTTACATTTTTAAGATGAAAGCTTTGTAATATGACAGATTATCTGGATTCCAAATGTATCAAAAGAAACAAAAGGGAGTGTAAAGTGTGGCTTTTATATAAAACAGTTGCGAGATGTAGATCAAGGTGGTACGGTAGCACGACAGTAGAGTTGTTGCCTTAAACCCAGGTTTGATCCTGACTACAGGTGCTGTCTGTGTGGAGTTTGCACCGTCTCCATTTGACCATGTGGGTTTTCTCCGGGTCCTCTGGTTTCCTCCCACATTCCAAAGTTGTGCAGGTTTGTAGATTAATTGACTTCTGTAAATTTCCCACTCTGTAGGATGCGAAAATGGGATAAAGGAGTTCTAGTCCACAGGTGATCGATCGTCTGCGTGGACTCACTGGGCTGAAGGGCCTCTTTCCATGCTGTCCCTCTAAAATATTTTAAAAATTATTTGAAGGAGCTTATTTATCTCGACATAATGGGAAAAATGTTTTTTTATAGGTCAATAATGAACTGCCATAAAAATTAATGATCAAAATTCAACCTGGGTGTCCTAACAAAGAGCTTTTCACTGTACCTCAGTGCACATGACAATAATAGACTAAACTAAAGTAAACTAAACTAAAGGGTTGGTAAAGGTTGGGAAGAATTACGACAACCAAAGAATGGGTCTCATGGTAAAAAAGGTGGAATGATCTTTTAAGGGCTTGTAATTTTTTTTTAAAAAGCACAGCACCCTCTAGAATAAAGAAGGTGCTAGTTCTATGTACTATGGCAAGGTAATATGATAATAGATTGTGTCTCTGGAAATCAGTTTCCCGCCATGAATTTGAATACATTGGCTGCTTTTCCGAGGCAGCGTTAAGTGCAGATGGAGTCAATGGTGGGGAGTCTGGTCTGTGTAATGGACTGGGCCATATCCACAACTCTCTGCAATTCCTTGCGGTGTTGGGCTGAGCTGTTCGGGTGGGTCCTGCTGTGGTGCGTGTTCTCAGCAGTGATCTGGTCCCACCACCGCTCCCGATCCAGATCTCACCTGGAGGGAGCCCGTCTCGGAGATGGGTCACAAGGTGGTCACTATGTCCGAGCATGGCTGTGGGTGCCTCAGCTTTGGCTCTGGGACCATTCCCCGAGGCTGGGAATCTTTCGGATGAGCTCAGGAGGAAGAACTCTTGGTGAATCACGGCAGAGCTTCCTGTAAAAATCACACTTGGGAAGTGGGACACGGAGACTGGTGCGTGGGAATGGAGGGGCTGCTGGAGGCGATGTCTACAGTGGCGGTGGGTGGTGGTGTTGGCGGAGGTGGATGCGGGAGGCCCTACATCAGCCTGGCGAGTGAGCAGATCCAGTGCAGCCTACGGCAGCTGCACGGGGCAGCGGTGGAAGGAGCCGATGGCATCGTGCTGGGCCAGGCCCACCCATACTAACCCAGTGCCGCCCAGACACCGGGCCTTAACACGAAATTGGTCATCTCCTTGAGCCAAGATCGGACTTTACCGAGACTTAGAAGTTGCGATATGGCACCGTAACAGGATGACTCTCTGCGTGCTGTTCCAGAAGAGGATATATCGTGCTCATGTACTGTACGATTTGAGTGGATAGAGTGCAGAACAAGCTTTTCATTGTATCTCTCTACACATGACGTTAAGAAACTAAAGTGAACCATAGTCAGAGCAGCGGTGGAGGATACCAATGCTCCCTTTGGCCGGGCCAACCTTGCAACGCAGCCAGGACAATGCCATCAGGTTAAGAACGCTTCACCCGTTACAAATATTGGCACCAAATCTGGCGACTGTATACTGTCTCAGTGTACTACTACTATACACTGCAATACTGTATCTGAGACGCTTATCTAAGATGAATCTAGGTGCTTATAGAAACATAGAAAATAGGTGCAGGAGTAGGCCATTCGGCCCTTCGAGCCTGCACCGCCATTTGATACGTCCTGAACTATGTACAAAAATGAATTTCCCTGTACCTGAGGACATATAACAAGTACCATTGAACCATATAACCATATAACAATTACAGCACGGAAACAGGCCAACTCGGCCCTTCAAGTCCGTGCCAAACACTTATTTTCCCCTAGTCCCATCTACCTGCACTCAGACCATAACCCTCCGTTCCTTCTTTTTAAATGATAAAATCGAACCTGCCTCCACCACTTCCACTGGAAGCTCATTCCACTCAGCTACCACTCTCTGAGTAAAGAAGTTCCCCCTCATGTTACCCCTAAACTTTTGTCCCTTAATTCTCAAGTCATGTTTGAATTTTCCCTACTCTCAATGGGAAAAGCTTACCACGTCAACTCTGTCTATCCCTCTCATCATTTTAAAGACCTCTATCAAGTCCCCCCTTAACCTTCTGCGCTCCAAAGAATAAAGACCTAACTTGTTCAACCTTTCTCTGTAACTTGTTGCTGAAACCCAGGCAACATTCTAGTAAATCTTCTCTGTACTGTCTCTACTTTTTTCTTTGAACCATTGTGTTACAGAATTTTTGCTTCCAGTCCCTGCACACTAGGGGTAATTTACAGTGACCAATTAACATACAAACCCGCACATGGGTGGAAACCGGAGCACCCGGAGGGAGAAGGTGCAAACTCCACAAAGACAGGACCCAAGGTCAGGAACGAACCTGGGTCTCTGGTGCTGTTAGGCAGTGGCTCTACTGCTGCGCCACTGTGCCGGAGCTAGCAAATAGTGCAGCCGGGACAAGTGAAAGAAGTTATGGAGTGCTATGTTGCCAAGTATTAAAAGGGGGAGGAGAAAAACTTTGAATCAAACTACTCATGATGTAGACAGAATGGGGACATCCCTATTGATGTCACAGAGTACGCAACATGTCGAAACTTGCCCCTCTTCAGCGGGAGTTCTCACTGAAGGAGAGCCAGCCTTTAACATTAGTTATACTTTAGTTACAATGAGTGGCACCTTCCTGATGGATGGGATTCTGCCTCGATCGCTTCCGCCTGCTAGAGGGGAATCTAGGCTGATTATTCTGCTCGCCCTTCTCATTGACTTTTGTTTCAAGTTGAATTATCAGAACAAAACATCTCCAGTTTGCACGACGTGAAAAAAATACCACCTCTGGCTTCACACAATAAATGGGAAAGACGTTTGTAGAGGAAGCAATAAAGATCCGATTTAATGTTCTCTAGTAAGGTTACTTGTGGTTTACTGGAGAAATACAGAAGATGCAGTAGCTGTGGCCAAACAAAGGTGTCAATGTTAAATAACTTTAATAGTAGGATTAAACGAGTACTTACCAGTACGAAGTTTGATCTGTATTTTATGAGGAGTTACGGTGAGGGATTAAGTGAAGACCCCAGCTCCAGTGCGCATGCGGCATACTTCGAAGCAGCGGTGTGAAATCACAGAATAGACACAATATTTGAAGTAAGATAGTAAAGATCACGAGACATCAGTTTATTAGCTTGATCTGTATAATGAGGGTGGGAGCGGCGGGCACTTAATCCCTCACCGTAACTCCTCATAAAATACAGATCAAACTTCGTACTGGTAAGTACTCGTTTAATCCTACTATTTTACTTCGGAGTCACGTGAGTGATTCCGTGAAGACTTCAAAGGTCTGTGATTTCAAACCGTGTAACAGTTTTTATTTCACTCACTGCCGAAGTTTATGAGGGAGGAAGTGTTATCGTAATCAACCAGTGGATCTGCTTTCAAAAGAAACAGAAAGGTATTTGTTAACAATAACAACATAACAGAGCTCCTCTGAGCTTAAATTAATATTGCAGTTTGTAATATTCTCCTGCAATTAAATCAGGTTTATCAACGGTTTATAATAAAAAATGTTCTGAACGCGGTTCCCTTGACCATTCTGCTGTATTGAAAATGTGGTCAACCGGGATGTCCATTCGTTCAGCCGCTGATACCAATGCTGCCCTAGTGGAATGGGATTAAATGTATTATTATCTATTCCGGCAGCTTTCAGTACCTGTTTGAGCCACCTTGGAGTGGTTTGGCTCGTACCCCGTTTTGGGTTACTGTGGTTGACCCATAGGCTTTCCTCTCCCTCTAAGATAGTGGGTTGTGTCTATATATAGTAGTAGATGGGTCACCACACTCAACCTGGACTCTGGTGGGTAGGCCCGGAATCCCACCAGTGAATCGGGCGTTCCTGGTCCATATAGCCATATAACGACTACAGCACGGAAAACACAGGCGATCTCGACCCTGCTAGTTCGTGCCGAATCCATATACCTGCGAGTTAGATTTTACCAGACCTAAATATGAACTTGATGCGTCTGGGGTAATCACCATGTATCCAGTCTAGTTTATGGAGTGACCGGACTCTTTGAGCGTGTACGAGAGCCATAAGCATGAGCCTTTTTTAAAACATAGATTAAGCAAGCTGAGGGATCTGGCTGGTGCCATTCTCTGAGGTATGTCAATATCACACCAATATCCCATACATGGGTATATACCTGGGTGTTTGGGGCTTATACTATAGTTGCCCTTCATAAGTTTACCTTCAGTGGATGGGATCCCATGCTCTGCTGACATGCGGTTTTAGATAAGCAGATAAGGCGCTCCATGCTGTATTTACGGCACTGTAACTCACCTTTTAGTCATGGTGTAGATGTTCCAGGAACTCCAATACGTCAGTGGTTGAATAGTTCGTTGTCCCTGCGTCGTGGCAGTATTTTACCCATGTTAGCTTTTAGTGACTGTTCGCAGGGATGCCGACATGGTGGTAATGGTTCCTTTGGATAATCCCAGTCCCTGGTAAGGTCTATTCAAAACCTGCACCCAGGAGTTTGATGTTTCCCTGGCATGGGTGGATTATGCCTGATACTGGGTTGAGTCAGCAACCATGGTCCACTAGGGAAATCCATAGGTGACTCGCCCACCGTGTCGTGATGAACTGGGAACCATGGCTGTAGGCCGGTCGGGCACGTTCAATATCTCGGAGACAGATCCCATCTGTATTGCGAAGTGCCCGACTGATGAGGCAGAAGGGAGGAAGGCAAAGCAGAAATTCCCCCTTCCAGCGTATAGGCATCTATCGCTGCTGCCTCTAATCTGGTTCCTAAGTCACATACATGGGTTACTGGTGATTCCGTCTTGTGCAACCAAATTGATATCTGGCTTTCAAACTGCTTAATAAATTTAGCAGATATTTTGGGTTATGACATCTATTCAATGTAATCATAAATTGTACCCCGTGGACATGGTGTCTCCCACTGTGTTCTAGCTTCCTAGGACATAGGCAGCTGATAGTTAGAATGTCTTTTGACACACCATTGCCAGATTTGTTTGACCAATTTGTTGCACAATAATGATTATTATGCTCCCCATATGGTTGATATAAGCCACCACCATAGTATTATCAATCCGTAACCACATATGTACGTGCTGCATTTGAAATGCATATGCTTTTTAGCCCAATAGGCGATCACCAATCCCAAGAAGTTGATGCCCGGTATGTGTAGTAACGATGTTTGTGACTTGGTCCATCTGTTACCTGTGCTGGATATGGAGTTTAGTTGCTCCCCAGCCTAAAGTACTGGCATTGGTTTTTAAAATAACCAAGTTGGGATTGGTGATGATAATAGGGCTGAAAACTATGCCAAATATATGTCTGCCCACCACCTTAATTGTGATATAGCTTCAGTGGGTACAGTCATGATTTGATTATAGTGACCCAAGTGTCTTGGCAAAGTAACAGTCATATGGACGGAATTGTTATTGAAGCCCAGATAATCCTTGGTAGTAACGCTTCAATTCTGGTTTATCTGGGCGTGGGATGAACCTCAGCTTTAGGGAGCTGTTTCGTAGCTAGAACTGCTCCACAGCTAATTCCTTTGTTTCCCCTAATATGAGGATATCATCCAATATGTGCCATGATTATGCTTGTTTTCTTAATATTTTCATGGCCATTTTTAGTATTTTTGTAGTTTAGGGCGGAGGTTTAGACCATATGAAATGCTCTATGCTCCCATGGTTGCCCTAACCGGGAAATCCATGATCCAGGTAAATATATTTAGGTATCTATAATGATCCTAGTGTATGGTATAAGATAGTTAGCATCTCCCATATCAATGCTCCCCATAGGTATCCTAGGGAGATCAGATGTCTGGCAGTGACAAAACTCCACCTCCATCTTAAAGTGGATATACTCAACAGATTTATTTAGTGATATTAGATCAATGATGATGCTACATTCATCATCTTTTATAGTTTTGGTGAATATATTCGATACAAATTCCAATCCGTTTAGTAATATGCCTGTTTAGTTCAGCTTGCCTTCTCACTTCTCTTTTCTTAGAGGGAGAAAAAGCCCTTTGGGCGCATTGCTGAACTGGCAGTAAAAATGCCCAATTTGAATTGTTTTTATCCTCTAATGCTGATGAGTATATTTTGGTTATTTGTGACAGCATCCTATGCTTAGCCTACTCCCCATGCAGTTTAGTAGAACACCCTTGTTTTAGTGTACACTGGGAGGAACCAGACTACCTACCTCCATGCTTGTTGTTTTTCATGAAGGCGTAGTTTGCTGGTATGCTGGTGCTGTCGGTGGGGAGGGCGCATCTTCCCACGGCTCCGCTCTGGGCCCCGTCTAAAAAGAACTATGGGGGATCTGCAGCGGTCACCAGGCCTTCACCAGTCCTTGTTTGATATTGCTGGTGGATGCCGAGGGGTGCTGCCAGCTGGGTGTTGGATGTGATGTCCTGCTCGTCCCATAGCCTGCTCCCTCTTCCCCGCAGCAGCGGTTTGCATAGCCCCATATATTCGGGGTTGCGGGCAGGTCTATATGCACCATCGTTCAGTCGAGTATCCCAAATATGGGAACATCTTAGGCGTCAGCACCAAAGGCGAGCAAAGGTGGTAACATCTTGACCTTCTGTAGAATTCGCTGCTTGTCTGTGAGTCTACGAGACCCAGCTGCCTGCGGATTTGCCTCTGGAAAGGCCTGTTCCTGCAGGGCTTTTGTTGGGAAGATGGTCGCGTGGAGGAGCCATGTAGTGGCCCACGACACCCAGTGGCTCTTCCTGATCCTGCTCCCCTGGCATACTGCTGTTCTCGTCCGCCTGCCCAGCGCTTAAGCCAGCCCAGCCCTGGCCTCCTTAGCCCTTAAAAAAGGAGCATAAAGGATGCGCTAAATGGGAGGAGGCAAAGCACTCCACTCCGCTGTTGCATCAATCCCTCGACAAGGGAGATGGCTAGTGCAATAGCACTGGGGTAGGAGTCAGCTCCCTTGGCATTCAGCCAGTGCCCCTTTACACCGGCGGCACAGGGAGCGGCTCGGTGTCGAGTGAGCGGGAGCATTGAAATAGCTCCACCGCTACCGGTGGCTGCCTCCCAGATAAGGACCCTCGTGTGGAGTTGGGCAGGCAGTCCTTCTCCTGGAGGTGAACTTCATGACCTCCTCTGGCTTGGGGAGACAGACATACTCATTTTTGCTGTCTCCAACCTGTTCCAGCTTGGAGGAAGATGGCTCCTGTAGAACCTGTAAATTGGTAAGATTTCCCCTTACCTGTAAGGAGAGGCTGCCTGCCGTTTTCCAGGCGGCGTTGTGGCGGTTCCCGGGCGGTGATTCTCCTGGTCAGGAGTCTGCAGGGCTGCCGGTCGGGTTTTTTAAAATTTCCCGCCGGTCCGCGGCTGTACGGAACAGCTGTTCGCTCACCATGCGTCACTTTGCTCCCCCTGGAGCAAAAACCACAAGGCCCGATTAAGGTAAGTACTTACCTCTCGTCCTTGGATGCGGGAGCTAGCCCGACTCCCGCTGGCTGCCGCGTTCTGCACGCTGTGCGATAATGCCGCATGCGCACTGGAGCTGGGGTCTTCACGGAATCACTCACGTGACTCCGAAGTAAAATGCTACATCTGATGGTTACACCACCTTATTGAAGCTCAATCTGATAGAAGTTTATAAAATGATTAGATAGGGTAGACAGTCACAGCCTTTTTTTCAGGGGGGGAAATGTCAAACTCTAGAGTTTGGGTGCTGTCTTATGTGGAGTTTGCATGTTCCCCCTGTGACCACCTGGGTTTCCTCCAGGCGCTCCGGTTTCCTCCCACATCCCAAAGCCATGTGGGTTGGTAGGTTAATTGGCCTTTGTGAATTGCTCCTAGTATGTTGGGCGTGGATGCCAATGTTGGATAACCTAGAACTCGGGTGAACGGGTGATAGATGGGGTCGGCATGGACTCAGTGGGCCTGTTGTCTAAACATGTCTAAATTGGAGGGCATAGCTTTATGCTGAGAGGGACAACGTTTTAAGGAGATGCGAGGGACAGGTTTTTTATGCAGAGAATGAACGGTGCCTGAAATGCACTGTCTGGTGTGCTAGAGGAAGCAGATACCATCATGGGTGTTTTGGGGCTTTTAGATGGGCATATGGATGTGCAGGGAATGGAGGGATATGGATCACATGCAGACAGAGGACATTAGTTTAACTTGGCATCTTGTTCAGCATGGACATTGGGGATCAGAGGGCCTGTTCCTGTGCTGTATTGTTGTATGTTCAATACATTTTCTTGAGATGTACCACACCGATCCCATAAGATCATGTTGTACTAGCCCAAATCTCGTATGTCTAAGCACTGTTTACCAAATACCATGGCTCAGGGAGGCTCCCAATAGCTTACCACATGTAGTATGAGTATATTTCCATTCCTTCTCATGCCAGCACTTACAAATTTGGAAAGAGCAGTAGAACGGTAGGTGTATGTTGCAACAACAATAGCAACACATTTAAATTGCTTTTTATAATACAGTCCAGTTCTGTTTAGTTTATTGTCAAGTGTATCAAGGTACAGTGAAACGCCTTTGTTGCATGCTAACCAGTCAGCGGAGTGACAATACATGATTACAATCGAGCCGTCCACAGTGTATAGATACATGAGAATGGAATAATGTTTAGTGCAAGAAGTACATGAAGTTGGGGAGAAGTAACATAATCTTAAACATCATATGGTGAAATTAATTAAGTTAATGGAGGTTGTGGATGAGTACCGACAGTGAATTCTATTTCAAACTTCAGTCAGGAAACATTCAGAAATAATTATTATGGTATTCTGTATTTAATAATTTTTTTTAAAAACTATACTTTAACCTTCATTATTTGTCCTTTGCAGCCAGTAGTAAATGAAGCTTCAGTTGTCAGTTGAGGAGCATAGGTTGCCGACAAAGCCCTCTTCAGTCTGAAGAAGGGTCTCGACCCGAAACGTCATGCATTCCTTCAATCCAGAGATGCTGCCTGCCCCTCTGAGTTACTCCAGCATGTTGTGTCTACCTTCGGCTTAAACCAACATCTGCAGTTTCTTCCTACACAAAGCCCACTTTAGTTCTTGTTTAAGAAGGAACTGCAGATGCTGGAAAACCGAAGGTACACAAAAATATATTCTTGTTTGTTTTTTACCTGGCTGGAACTTCAACTGTTCCTTCTACAGAGGAAGAAGGATTATGTATTTGTCTACTGCCTTTCATAACCTCAGGTCTTTTTAAAGCTCTTCATTCCCAGTGAAGCCTTCTTAAAGTTTAATACGGAACATTTGCATTTTCAGCTTGAAATTGTGCAATATGGTGCATACTGTAGCGAGTCTTTTAACTTACACTTGAATGCAATATATATGCTTTAAATTGGATTGGAGCGTTTTTGAAACGGGGGAGGCTATGCGATCACTGATCACTGGCCTTGGGGGTACCCGGTGAGGGAGTGGAGCAACCGATTGAGACGGTGTGGATGAAGGGTGTTCCCCCCTCCCAGGGTAGGAACTTTTTGAAATGTGATGTATTAAAATCATGTTTTAGTGCACTGTAGAAGTATGATTTCAATGTTTTTTGTATTAAGTATTTTTAAGAGGTAACTTTTTAAGGGGTAACTTTATCCACACAAAGGGTGATGGGTGTATGGAACAAGCTGCCAGAGGAGGTAGTTGAGGCAGGAACCATCCCAACATTTAAGAAAAAGTTAGACTGATAAGTGACAGTAAGTGAAAATCTAGCAGGCAAGCAGGATGCTTTCACCAACCACCCCCATTTGAAGTCCACTATCTTCCACCGTATCTACCCAGTGCTTGGTACTTACTTCCAGCAGCCACTGGTTGTCCTCCAGGATGCACCGAGCCGCAGCCTGATCCATGCCGGTCACCTGAGCAAATTCGGCACAGAGACCCTCTCTCCCCCCTCTCTTCCGCTCTCACTCCTCTCAAACCCCCTCTCTCTCCCTCCCTCTCTCTCTCCCCCTCCCCCTCTCTTTCCCCTCTCTCCCTCTCTCTCTCTCCCCCTCTCTCCTCTCTGTGTCTCTCCTCTCTCTCTCTCTCTTCCCTCTCTCTCTCTCTCTCTCCCACTCTCTCTCTCTCTCCTCTCTCTCTCTCTCTCTCTCTCTCTCTCCCCCCCTCTCTCTCTCTCCCTCTCTCTCTCTTCCCTCTCTCCCCCTCCCACCTCACCCTCCCCCCTCTCTCCCGTCCCCTCTCTCCTCTCGTTGGGAGGTTATCCTTACCCAATACTCTAACAATTTTTTATGGATGCAGGTAAAACTCTCCGCTCCTCGCACCACCCCAACCATGCTCTTCATAAATCAGCTTTGATCTACTCTGGATTTAAACTAAAGAGATATAAACTTCCTTCCACACTATTGTTGAGTTTCTCTCAGGAATCAGGTCAAGTACTCTCTATAAACTTACACCTCTGTGTTATCATCAGTACACAATTGAAAGCACTCTAAGACCTGAACATGCAGTGTCATTGCTGACTCTTTTGGATCATATGAAAAGTTTTTAGTTTTAGTTTAGTTTAGTTTAGTTTAGTTTAGTTTAGTTTAGTTTAGTTTAAGGTAGACAAAAATGCTGTAGAAACTCAGCGGGCATGGCAGCATCTATGGAACGAAGGAAGTAGGCAACATTTCGGGCCAAAACCCTTCTTCAGACCCCAAACGTTGCATATTTCCTTCGCACTATAGGTGCTGCCGCACCCGCTGAGTTTCTACAGCATTTTTGTCTACCTTTGATTTTCCAGCATCTGCAGTTCCTTCTTGAACATTAGTTTAGTTTAGTTTATTATTCTCACTTGTGTCGAGCTTCAGTGGAAAGCTTTTGTTTGCATGTTGTCCAGTCAAAGGAAAGGAGCATCAGAGTGGCGGTAATGTTGCTGCCTAACAGCACTAGAGACTCGGGTTTGATTTTGACTTAAGGATGCTGGCTGTATGGAGTTTGTGCATTTTCCCCGTGACCACGTGGGTTTTCTCCAGGTGCTTCGGTTCCTTCCCCCATTCTAAACTCACACAGGTTTGTAGGTTAATTGGTCCCTAGTGTGTAGGATAGAATCAGTGTACGGGTTGGACTGTACGGACTCGGTGGGCCAAAGGACCTGTTTCCACATTGTCTTTCTGAACTGAAAACTATCCGTGTATACAATGAGGCCGTCCACCAGCACAGATAAAAGGATATATCATATAGTGCAAAATATAATAGTGAAGTTTGATAATGTCCGATTAAAGATAATGTAAAGGTCTCCATTGAGGTAGATGGGAGATCAGGACCGCACTCTAGCTGACGAGAAACTATAAAGGAGAAAACTGAAGTTTATATTAAACTGATAACCAGGAATATAGATGGCACTGCTTCCCTGTTCTGTTTTCACAGCCTCTGGATACAAAGATCAGATAGATTCGAACAAACACATCAGTGTCTCTCAGAATTAATTGCTTGGGTGGAGTCTCCTCATGTTTATATTTAAGTATGAAAGTAATATGTGGTTTTAGGGACATGTTACCAAACTGGGTCAAGATAACAAAGCCACATTTCCAGATTTGCTCTTTACTCAAATTTTCCACCTACACTTAAAATCTAAAATGTGTGAAGGTTGAGCGGGGAACTGGGAATAAAATTACCGCAGGACCGTTACCACTTGTGAAGCTTATCCTACCACTAGGTAGGAAAAGTTTACAATTTCCTGTCAAAGCACCAAAAAGATAATACCAATATAGATTTATTCCATTCGCCCTTGTTCACTTGTCTAGCTATTTCTTCAATTCATCTAAACTATTATCATTAACGGCATTGTGCCTGTGGTAGTGAGCTGGCTGAGGTAATAATTCAGACCATGTTTTATTTTATTTTTATCCCCATACAATATTTATTCCTGAGAGAGAGAGAGAGAGAGAGAGAGAGGGAAGGAGAGAGAGAGAGATGGGTACAGAATGTGTGAGAGAGAGTGAGACAGAGAGCGAGAGAATCTAATCCCATTGGGTCCTAATCTTTCTGATTTCAAACACTAATTCACTTTTAAAAGATTTTGTTGATTTTGCTTTAATAATGGCTTGGGATGAGAATTCCTAAATCTAGCCAATATCTTGGTAAGCAGGCTTTTTCTAACGTGATTATTTTAATGTGCTGTTTTGTAGAGTTTTGCTAACTATCACAAATAATTTTCACCGCCCACCTGATTATAGTCCGTTCTAATATTGTAAATCTCTGTGTCAAATCTCTCTTTGATCTCACCTGTGGCTGGATGTGCTCTCGTTGCCTTGCATTCATCACTACAAAGCAATTCTCTCTCTCCTCTCTTTGTGCTGAGAAATTATTCCATCATACATGACATCTAAACAGCCAAAGGCGAAGACTTCTCCACCATCATCCGGCTCAAAATGAGCCGAGTTACAGTGTTACCCCCGTGTTATGGTGTGACAGCACCCTCTCCATTTGGTTGTCGCTCTGATCCCTTTAACTGGCTGACTGGTCAGGAGAGGCCAATCCCAGTATTATTGCTATTGGTTGGTCATTTGAACCTTGTTAATGTATTCTCTATAAAACCCGGGCATTCAAGCCAGAGAGGGAGATGACAGGAGAAACAGGAGAGAGGGAAGAGGGGAAGAGGGGAAGAAGGAGGGTGAGGGATGGAGGGAGGCCGAGGGCGCTGTCGTAAGTGTGAGGGTAGGTGCACCACCAGGGCGGACTTGAGACCACCAGCGCCACCATGTGGTCAAGACTGGATTGCTGGGAAAGAAGTCCTAGTCAGCCAGCGCCTCTACCTGAAGCTACGTCAGAGTGACTGGGGCACACCTGAGATGCCAGAAGCTCTTCCTGCCCATGGCCAATGAGGGACTGTGCCCACACACACGGAGGCAAAGACAGAGCAACCAGGATAATCCAGAGACCGCCAGAAGAAACCTGTACTGTCTGAGCCTCCTCTTGAAGCAGAGATGTATTTCAGGCTGAAGCAGGAGATTGTCATGCTACCTCCTTTGCAGAGAAGCACTGAGCTGCTGGTATAAGCCCAAGTTTTCACATGTGCTCTGGCGAGGGACAGTGCCCCCATGTGGTCCTGCACGTTCTTGCCGCTGTAAATAGAATAGACCATGTGAGCTTACCCGACTGCAAATGTCAGTGTGGTCACGGTTGAAATGTGGCATCGGCCCCATATGCCACAATCCCAAAGATGTAACACTTGCTTGCAATATCAATTTCTCTGCCCAATTCTGCAGCTGAGCTGTGTCACGCTGTATACTTAGACTACGATCCTCGCTCCCTGCAACTCCACCAGTAATTTTGTTGACATCTGCAAACTTGCTATCAATCCATCTACACTTGCGTCCAATTCATGTTTGTGTGTATGTATATATATATATATATATATATATATATACTAGACTAAGTGGGACCCATTGGGTCCCAGCATCACACGGGAGGGCTGGTCACCAACGCAATATTCCACCTCTCCACCAATTCCAATATTGCTCGCCAATGGGGGCTGTCTGTTGCGCTAGAATGGGTGTTACGAACCGAAGGTACTGGTTTCCAGAGGGCTAGTATAGACATTGTGGGCCGAATGGATTCTTGGGGTGGCATTCAACTGTTACAACGATTTTATAAGCCAAGCCAAGGCAAACAATTGGGCTGCAGCCTCCTGACAACCAAAATTCATTTTGTGAACACAAACTTGTTAAAAAGGTGAGGCAAACAATTGGGCTGCACCCATCTGACAACCAAAATTCATTTTGTGAACACAAACGTTTTAAAAAGGCGAGGCAAACAATTGAGCTGCAGCCACTTTACAACTGCAGCGAGGGGACTCACCGTGGAGTAGACGTGCGTTCAGTGTCATTCGCAGCTCAGAGAGCCGTGACCCTCTCGCTTCCTGGGTCTGGGAAAGACTGAGTGAGGCACTACACTTCCGGGTTTTATAGTCCGTCCCCTGCTGCCAGCAGAGAGAATGGGGATTTTTTTTAAAAAGCATTAATATGTCTCTGATTTTTCATTGATGGGAAAAGTCCTCTGGTCCCGAAAGGCGGATGGGGGCTCTGAGCGAGGTGGCCAAAAATGATGGCCATTGGTGGCGGCGTTCTCTCGGAAATTGCAGCACAGTGGGACAAAAGCGGTCAAGATCAGACTTTTAGTAATATAGATATAGATATATATATATCACAAGCAACAGAGGTCACAGCATAGATACTGCAGAATGCCACTGGTCATATACCTCCAGCTGGAATCACACTCTTCAACCTCAACATCTGTCTTGTATGAGTAAGCCAGATTTGAAACCAGGCCACCAAGTCTCCATGATTCCCATTCAGCCTCCGACCAGGACTTTAGTAAATGCCTTGCTGAAATCCTTTTGGGGGCATACATTGATGTAGCATGGCTCATAGCCTTAATACATCCTAATGCAAATGACCTCCACTGCACCCATAACTATTGTTCAGAAATAATTTGCACACAGCAAACTCCCAAAGCCAGCAATGTAGTTTAAAATTAAATAAGCTATTTAAGTAACATTGGTTGTCGAAGAAATATTGTCCTGGAAATGGAAAAGTTCCCTGCTTGTCAGCAAAGCACAGCCTGCGATCTGCCTGAGAGTTCAGAAGGATTTTAGTCTCACCTTCCAGACATGTATTTGAGGCAGCATTCCCTAAAATACTGCATGAGAAATATGAAAGTGAACCCTCATTTGAACCCAGACTTGAATCAAACTTTCTACTATAGTGGTGAGAGCACTGACTGGCACAGTCGCACATGCAGCACAGCTAACATCCCCACCCCACCTATATCCCTCCCTCTTCCATGTTTGCGCTATACCCCTCCCTCTGGCTTTACTCCCCCTCTCTTTATCTGGCACTTTTTCTTTTTCATCTCTAGCTTTTGTCCACCTATCTGACAATAACCCCACTCCCCCCCACACCTGTATCTATCTATCATTTGCCAGCTTTGTCCCACCCACAACTCCTTCTCCAGCTTTCACCCCCCCGCCCCCCTGCTACAATCATAGAAACGTAGAAACATAGAAGATAGGTGCAGGAGTAGGCCATTTGGCCCTTCGAGCTAGCACCACCATTTAATATGATCAAGGCTGATCATCCAAAATCAGGACCCTGTTCCTGTTTTCTCCCCATATCCCTTGATTATGTTAGCCCTAAGAGCTATATCTCTCTTGAAAACATCAGTCCACAAAGGGCTGAAATATCACCTGTCCACATCTTCCAGAGATGCTGCCTGGGCCATTGAGTTGTTCCAAAACGTTGTGTTTTACTCAAGATTGCAAAGGCCATCGTCCTGTGCTGTGTTGTAGATTTGATTGAGGAAGTAATCCTATGTAGGTAGCCTTTTGTAATTTTTCTGCCTGCCTGCCTGTTAGCTACTCGCAATGTTTGTCTCTGTAACACAGGCATTGTTTATTTTAGGTCAGTTACAGGTAATGGGGTGAGAAATCTACCAGTTGACATATCTATTTCATTACTAATGATGTGTATCTTTAGGATGGAATTGTAGCAACGTTGCTGATTAGGGCAGTCACTTATTTCACATAGGTGATTGCTGAACTACTGCCCATTTCCTCTCTGCCAATGCATGAACCATTTAAACCAAGCAAAGACCTTTGTACTTCTCTCAACAGAATTATCTTAAGCTAGGACCAGACCTTGTTATGCATCACAGTGAACATGACAATAATGATTCATCAGTCTGAAGAAGGGTCTCGACCCGAAATGTCGCCATTCCTTCTCGCCAGAGATGCAGCCAGTCCCGCTAAGTTACTCCATCATTTTGTGTCTATCTTTGGTTTAAACCAGCATCTGCAGTTCCTTCTCTCACAATATAGGGCTCTGGTGAAACCACATCTGTTTTGTGTACAGTTTTGGTCTCCTAATTGGAGGAAGGACATCCTTGTGATTGAGGCAGTGCAGCGCAGGTTCACGAGATTGATCCCTGGGATGGCGGGACTCTCATATAAGGAAAGATTGAAAAGACTAGGCTTGTATTCACTGGAGTTTAGAAGGATGAGGGGGATCTTATAGAAACATATAAAATTATAAAAGGACTGGACAAGCTAGATGCAGGAAAAATGTTCCCAATGTTTGGCAAGTCCAGAACCAGGGGCCACAGTCTTAGAATAAAGAGGAGGTCATTTAAGACTGAGGTGAGGAAAGACTTTTTCATCCAGAGAGTTGTGAATTTATAGAATTCTCTGCCACAGAGAGCAGTGGAGGCCAAATCACTGGATGAATTTAAGAGAGAGTTAGATAGAGCTCTAGGGGCTAGTGGAGTCAAGAGATATGGGGAGAAGGTAGGCACGGGTTATTGATAGCGGACGATCAGCTATGATCACAATGGGGCGGTGCTGGCTCGAAGAGCCGAATGGCCTCCTCCTGCACCTATTTTCTATGTTTCCATGTTTCTATGTTTCAACTCTGCTCCCTCATTTAAAATGAATTCATCAGAAATATGTGGAAGCATACAAAACATTTCTGAAGGAAGTCACATGTTGTCTCTTGAATCACCATCCTGGTGTTCCACCACATTGTCATCCTGTATAATTATCTCAGTGTCCTCCACCATCAATATCCTGCAAGCCACCATTGACCAGAAACTCAACAAGACCAGTCATATAACTGCTGAGAATGATCGGGTATCCTATCACCATGTATAAGGTAGATCAAGACTGTGTTGCAATGATCCCCATATGCCTGGATGAATGTACTGTAGGTCTAATGAAATTGAAGATGCCAGACACAATCTTGGACAAAGAAGCTTCCCTTGCTTGGCAACCCATCTATCAGCCTAAACATACATCTCCTCTTGCCCATTGTGGCGGCAGTCTCCAAAATGTGCTGCAGTTACTCACCCTGGCAGTAACTACACAGAGGTAGCAGGTTCTTGTCTGTAGTGTATTTGTACAATACACAGAGAAGACTCCCAGGGAAATATAAATGAAGAGATGTTTGGTTACATTGTTTATTAGTATTGGTTGTGAATGGCACTATCACAGCGTTTAAAAAAAACATTTGGATAGGTACATGGATAGGATATGTTTAGAGGGACTTGGGCCAAACGTAGGCTGGTGGGACTAGTGTAGATGGGGTAAATTGGTCGGCAT
The DNA here is from genome assembly GCF_028641065.1 of Leucoraja erinaceus. Classification (NCBI taxonomy): domain Eukaryota; kingdom Metazoa; phylum Chordata; class Chondrichthyes; order Rajiformes; family Rajidae; genus Leucoraja; species Leucoraja erinaceus. The sequence goes on along the minus strand of NC_073386.1, from coordinate 55,877,702 downwards.
GGGCAAGTTGGGCTGAAGGGCCTGCATCCAGGCTGTATATCCCTATGGTGGTTTCAGAGGGAACTGCTGAAGTTTTAGAGAATTTAAATTAGGGTAATTAATTCAATAAATTAAAAAGAAACACAGAGAATCGGTCACGGTGGCTGACCAATAGATTATTTTACATACCTGTCAACTTCACTGATTTAATGGCTATTTTATAGTGTAATTCTCTTTCAATAAACAGAACTACAATGGCCCACTGCCTAATTGTTTTGTAAAGGAAATAGCCGAGGGAACTAGATTTTTTTTAAATTCAGATAGCTCAGGAAGTAACTCCAAGACTCCCAGAGTGATCATCTTATAATGTTACACTTCCTTAGCATTGTATTATAAAAATCCATCTCAATTATCCATTCACACTCAGTCTTCTGACCGACAGGCAAATCAGTGTATTTGTCAATATATTTTTCAAAAATCAAGGGTTAAGGATATTAAAAAATGGCAGATGGCTTACATCCAAAGTTTATGAAGTACGAGGGCCAGCAGTGTAGAAAAGTATTAAGAAATAAGTTTAAACAAAAACAAACATAGAAAGCTTGAAGCATGGAGTCAAGAAAAAAATGGTTGTCACAATTTTCACCCAGCAAATTAAATCTTAGAGATTCAAGCGACTGCTGCTATTGGAATATGGAGTAACAAACAATATACTGAAGGAACTCACATGTTAAATAGCGTTTGTGGTTAGAGAGGATATAGTCAACCTTTTGGGTCGGAATACAAGTATATAGTTCCCTGAAAGTGGCATCACAGGAGGATAGGGTAATTAAGAAGGCCTTTGACAAGTTTTCATCAGTCAGGGAATTAAGTTGGGACATTAAGTTGCAGTTGTACAAGATGCAGGTGAGGCTGGACTTGGGGTGTTGTCTTCAGTTTTGGTCACCCTGATACAGGAAAGATACTATTAAGATTGAAAGAGCACAGAGAAGTTTTACGCAGACATTACCATGACTTGGGTCCCTAGGCTTTCGGAAGAGGTTAAAGGAATCAATAACTAAAGATCATAGGTTTAAGGTGAGAGGAGAAAGATTTAAATGGAACATGAGGGGCAACTCTTCACACACAGAGTGGAGAGTATATGGAAAGAACTGCCAGGTGAAGTAGTTGAAGCAGGTACAGTAACAATGTTTAAAAGATATTTGGACAAGTACATGAATAATTGGAAAAGTTTAGAGGTATATGGACCAAATGCAGCCCAATTGGACCAGCTTAGATGGGCCAACATAGCCAGCATGAACGAGTCGGCCATCAGGTCTGTTTCATGCTGTATGAATCTATGACCATTACCAAACTAAAACCTATCACTCACTTTGAACTTTTTGACTGATGTTGCCTGAAAAGATGTTTTTAAATGTATTTTGGCATGTGGCCATCACCAATAGGAACATTGTTAATTTCTGGCTACCCTTGATAAAATATTCTTCCAGAATTAGTGAGTGCAGAGATACATTATATGGACCTGGTGAAGCACAGTGACGTGTTTCCATGATTGTATGCTTTTGGCAATGATTTTGAGGTGAGCTTGCAGGCGGTGGCACCGTCCTTCTGCTTCTTGATGGTAGTTGGCACAGGTTCGAGATGTGTCACTAATAAACCCTTTGTGAGTTGCAGTGTTGCAATTTATCGGGTGGTTCACCCTCCAGATATGTAGTGTCAGTGATGGATGAAGTGAGTATTTAGGTTGGATGATTCAGTGCCAGACAATTAGGTCGTTGTACACTGGAGGGTGTTGAGTTTCATGAGTGTTGTATGAGCTATACTTTTTGAGGCAAGTAAATTTGACTTGTGGAATGGGGAAAGGCTATTCAGTGACAGAAAGTGAATCATTCACCACTGCCCTACTCTTGTAGCCATTGGCTTGTCCACTTGAGTCTGTGGTCAACGATGACCCCCAGGATGTTGATGGGGGGGAACTCAGAGATAATAATGGGGAGGTGGTCACACTCTACGCTATTAGAAATGATCATCATCTGGTATTTTCAGGTCAGGTGCTTTGTTTACCTACGTATGAACATTGTCCAGATGTGAACTACTACTTTATCTGATCTTGTGAATGGATTTGGACATTGTGCAATCATCTGTAACCATTCACTGTTCTGACATTATGGTGGAAGGAAAGTCATTAATAAAATAGCTTAAGATGGTTGGGTTGAGTACACAGCAATAAGTAACCCTTGCAATGATGTCCAATGGTTAAGATGGTACATAAGGAAGACATAAATAATCTGCCGGAAATAGCAGGGGACCGGGGGTCAAATGAGATGGAGGAACTGAGTGAAATCCAGGTTAGCCGGGAAGTGGTGTTAGGTAAATTGAATGGATTAAAGGCCGATAAATCCACAGGGCCAGATAGGCTGCATCCCAGAGTACTTAAGGAAGTAGCCCCAGAAATAGTGGATGCATTGGTGATAATTTTTCAAAACTCTTTAGATTCTGGAGTAGTTCACGAGGATTGGAGGGTAGCTAATGTAACCCCACTTTTTAAAAAGGGAGGGAGAGAGAAAACGGGGAATTACAGACCAGTTAGTCTAACGTCGGTAGTGGGGAAACTGCTAGAATCAGTTATTAAAGATGGGATAGCAGCACATTTGGAAAGTGGTGAAATCATTGGACAAAGTCAGCATGGATTTATGAAAGGTAAATCATGTCTGACGAATCTTATAGAATTTTTCGAGGATGTAACTAGTAGAGTGGATAAGGGAGAACCAGTGGATGTGTAATATCTGGACATTCAGAAGGCTTTCGACAAGGTCCCACATAAGAGATTAGTATACAAACTTAAAGCACACGGTATTGGGGGTTCAGTATTGATGTGGATAGAGAACTGGCTGGCAGACAGGAAGCAAAGAGTAGGAGTAAACGGGTCCTTTTCACAATGGCAGGCAGTGACTAGTGGGGTACTGCAAGGTTCAGTGCTGGGACCCCAGCTATTTACGATATATATTAATGATTTGGACGAGGGAATTGAATACAACATCTTCAAGTTTGCGGATGACATGAAGCTGGGGGGCAGTGTTAGCTGTGTGGAGGATGCTAGGAGGCTGAAAGGTGACTTGGATAGGCTGGGTGATTGGGAAAATGCATGGCAGATGCAGCATAATGTGGATAAATGTGAGGTTATCCACTTTGGTGGCAAAACCAGGAAAGTAGACTATTATCTTAAATATAGCCAATGAACTGGCCTCAACTACCTTCTGTGGCAGAGAATTCCACAGATTCACTCTCTGTGTGAAAAATGTTTTTCTCATCTCGGTCCTAAAAGATTTCCCCCTTACCCTTAAACTGTGACCCCTTGTTCTGGACTTCCCCAATATCGGGGACAATCTTCCTGCATCTAGCCTGTCCAACCCCTTAAGAATTTTGTACGTTTCTATAAGATCCCCCCTCAATCTTCTAAATTCTAGCGAGTACAAGCCGAGTCTATCCAGTCTTTCTTCATATGAAAGTCCTGCCATCCCAGGAATCAGTCTGGTGAACCTTCTCTGTACTCCCTCTATGGCAAGAATGTCCTTCCTCAGATTAGGAGACCAAAACTGTACGCAATACTCCAGGTGTGGTCTCACCAAGACCCTGTGCAACTGCAGTAGAACTTCCCTACTCCTATACTCAAATCCTTTTGATGCAAGTAATGCAAGTCTCTATAAATAATTCCAGCCATAAACAACTGCAAACTTAATACAGAATCTAAAGTTGCAATATTTATTTTTCTTATCTAAGGGCCATTGGGCTTGCCTAGAGGGTTCCTAAAAAGGTAGGTCCCAAGAAAGTTTTCCGGCTCCCTGATTGGTGCTTGGGACGTGTGTTGGTGATAATTTCCTTCTTCAAAAACTTCAAAAGAATCACATTGTCCTTTGGGGTTTTATTCGTGTTCAAAGAGCTGTCACCTTAGCTAGTATTTGAGCTCCATGTAAAGAAAGGCAATGGACTTTGTGAATTCGTTGAGAGTGTGGTTAATATTAACAACTCTGTATCAGGTAAATAGTTTATATACCGGTCTAGATTTTTTTTTCTAAGTTAACGGTTTCATGTCTTAAGTTAAGTTAATTTCTGTTGTGATTTCCATGAAGTTGTTAAAGGCTCGATTTTTATTATTCTTTTCCCATTTTGTCTCCAGGTGTCGTATTGCCGTTCCGGTAAGTATTAAATATCTAGTAAACTTCATAACTTTTCGTGGAATGGGAAAGTAAAATGGTAGCGCCTGCATTGGTTGGACTTCAATTGACCCACTCATTATGCGTTTGCATTGGAATCTAGCGTCAGGTTTAGGGTTATTTTTGGCAGCAGTCTTTGTTTTAATTACAGTAAATGTGAATTCCTTTGTGTAGGAAGAAACTGCAGATGCTGGTTTAAACCGAAGAGAGACACAAAAAGCGGCAGTAACTCAGCGGGACAGGGAGCATCTCTGGAGAAAAGGAATAGATGATATTTCGGGTCGAGACCCTTCCTCAGGCAAGAAAGGTCTCGACCCGATATGTCACCCATTCCTTCTCTCCTGAGATGCTGCCTGATCAGCTGGGTTGCTCCAGCTTTTAGTGTCTATCTTGAATGATTTTATATTGAGCGTCAAAAATATTGTTTAGTGCATGTCGTTATATCTTATTTTCCAAATGCGCGGGTTTTGAGAACATTTTAACCTTACGACCGCTAGTATCACGCCACGCTCCCTATTGCGTTCAATAATATTTCCTTGCTGTAGTTGAGATGACTATGTAAGTCAAGTTAACTGGGTAGAATTCCACTCGAAATGCTTATGAACATTTCAAATAACAATTTCATAAGTCTCCGGCGAATCGTGCTAGATAAATTCTACTTGCTGACGGTCACCTATCATAAATCACATTATGTTTTTGCTCAAGAACATACCCGTCGGCACGTAGAATAGTGTATATACACACATTCCCAAATATCTACTAATTAAACTCTCCACGTGTAACTTTTAAGCGACTCAGTACATGGGTGGTTACCTTGTGATTCAGGATTGAAATGATATTTGAATCTTGCTTTCTTCTGCCACTAATGTGCTTTAATTTCGTCGAATACGTTAATACAGGGCAAAAAATAAAATAAAAATAAAGCCTTTTATTCGATTGGTAATTCGAGTAGCGAGATTACAATTGAATATACGTTTAAATACTGCGTTAGTTTGAAGCCCTTTATGTCGCTCAGTCTCAGTGCAATCTCATTAAAATACAAAAAGAGACAGAAAATGCTGGAGTAGCTCAGCGGGACAGGCAGCATCTCTGGAGAGAAGGAATGGGTGATGTTTCGCGTCGAGACCCTTCTTCATATTCTTTAAAATACATACGGGCGGGGAAATAGGTGTGGGGGAATCCCCTTAAACCTTTACAGGCTGCATTAATAATGAAGCAAATCGTATTGCAGTTCACCGTCCCGAAAAATGAAACAGTCCATCATCAACTGTGCCGAATATTTCCACCCCACAGTTTCCGACCAGGAAATAATATTTCCTTGATCAGCGTCTGCTTGCATCTGTTGGAAGGAACTGCAGATGCTGGTTTAAACCGAAGATAGACACAACAAACTGGAGTATCTCAGCGAGACAGGCAGCATCTCTGGAGAGAAGGAATGGGTGACGTTTCGGGTCGAGATCATTCTTCAGACTGAGAGTCAGGAGAGAGGAAAACTATAGATAGACACAAAATGTTGGAGTAACTCAGCGGGACAGTTGCCTGAAGAAGGGTCTCGACCCGAAACCCATTCCTTCTCTGCAGAGATACTGCCTGTCCCGCTGAGTTACTCCCGCTTTTTGTGTCCGTCTTATTAGGAACTTGAGTTTGCTCTTTTTTTTGGTAAACTTACGAATGTTCCGCACAGTTATTTAATGTCAAATTGCCCTACGTTGAGTGTTTTGTGAAACACATTGGTAGCAAGATTGCCATGTATTACTTGCATCAATTATTTGAGGCATAGGTTAAGAACCTGCCGAATCCGATTTCACTCGCTTTATATGGCGAAAGATATGAACGAAACGTTTGAAATGAACCGGGGTAAATGTTACAGTAAGTTTATTGCCACCTACTGTTGAGCTGTCATTGTACATTAAAATGCGCGTTGTTTTAAGGAAGTTAGTAAAAGCTGTTTGTGATTAAAGTTGCCACTGTCACTGTCGCTTTTTAACGATTCACAAATCTATTAAAAACGAGCGAGCTAAATATTTGATAGGGGAGGATGTCATCACAAAGATTTATTTGTACCAATGTAAATGCTGGATTGGAAAATACTATTCGCCGAGAAGCTTATTTATCATTTCAGTAGTTAAACTTCTCGTTAAACAGACAGTAGATTAAACAGGGCGACGCCGTGGAGCGGCTGGGAGAGTTGCTGCCTCAACGCGCCTGAGATCTGGGTTAGATCCTGACCTCGGGTGTTGTTTTTTGTGGAGTTTGCACGTTCTCCCTGTGACCGCGCGGGTTTCCTCTGGGTGCTTCGGTTTCCAGCAACATCCCAAAAGACGTGCGGGTTTGTAGTAAATTGGCCCTAGTGTGTCGGCACTGGATGCGAAAGGAGGATAACAGAACTAGTGTGTGAAAGGGTGATCGATGGTCGGCGTGAATTTAGCGCGTCGAATGACCTCTTTCCATGCTGTATATTTCAATGAATTCAATTAAATTAATCTGAATTACCAAAACAACATTTGTGGAAAAAAACGTCAATCATAATAGTGTTGCATTGAAGGAACGGAGAGTGGAAAAATCGCCATTCCTGAATTGTAAAATAGAGAATAGATATCCACTGATGTCCGAGTCGTGAAATTATGGTTAGAAAATTGATTTGTTTTAATGCGAGTTGATCTTAGGCCGGGTTGCCAGTTGAGAGCGTACACCCATTATTCAATCAAATGTTCCAGACTCTCTCTATTTTTACATGAATATTGTAGGGAGGTGAATGTGAAGGAGTATGTTTGCGTGCAAGAAATGTTTAAAATCTACTTTTCCTCTCTCCACATTCAAAACTGAACAACCATTGATCTGCGCGTTAGTGTCTTTATTTCAAATGTCCACTTATTTGCAGCTGGACCATCAACTCCTTCTTTCTGCAGTATATTTCTACTCCTGGACACGAACTATGTTCAGGAGAGAAGCGAGGTATTGGGGGGATTTGTACCATTTACAGGAGAATGAACATACACACATACTGCGATATCGCCTCTCTTGTTTACGGACTCTCTTGGGTCACTGATTGAAGCAACGGCTTGTGGCCGCTCTCAACGCCGTGAATTACGATCACGCCAAAGGCCCTTTCCTGTCCAACACTGACACTTTTTCCTCTTTTAATCTCGAGTTGTGCAATTTCAAGTCCGTTTTTAAGCCATAAATCAAGAAAGTAAGTTGACAAAATTGTTGTGTGCGTTTGAATAAAGACTCAGAACAATGTCATACTCTTGTACAAAACACTTCATAGGAGAATATGACTCTGGGTACTTGAAATAAACTGCAAAGACCAACACAGTGGGCTAATATGAGGATGAGAATTCGCTGTAGTCGCTTCCAGCCCTCGATGCCACCTGGGGCTAACTAGCATCCAGGTTTGCTGTTTTAAAGTGATACATGATATCCGTGGGTAGAAAGGGTTGTGGGAGAGGGAATTGAACCAACCCTATTGTGCACCTGCAAGAACTACAAGGGTTCTGGATGGTTAGTGCGATGTTGCACTTGGTGACAATGCTGAACTAATCAGCTGCTTAAGGTGCATTGAATTAATAGTGACGTGGTCATATGGATTCAGAACTGGCTTATTGATATGTGACAGAGGAATATGGTGTAAGGGCAATATTCAGGCTTGAGGTCTGTGACCAGTTGATTTCTACAGTGATTCGAGGACTGGGACCACTGCTGTTTGTGATATATATTAATATTAATGACTTGGATATAAACATAGACGGGTTGGTTAGTAAGTTTGCAGGTGACACCATGATTGCTGAGGTCGTGGACTATGAAGAAGGCTGACTATGTATACAGCAGGTAATAGATCAGCTGCAGAAATGGGTGGAGAAATGGCAGATGTAGCTTAATCCAAGCAAGTTTAGTTTAGAGGTACAGCATGGAAACGGGCCCTTCTGCTCACCAAGTCCACGATGACCAACAATTACCCATACACTAGTTATATCCAATTTACAAAAGATAATTAATGTACAAAACTGCACATCTTTGCAGTAGAGTGGTACAGAATGCATATGGTATGCTTGCTTGCATAGATAGGTTGGGGACATTACGAATAACTGAAGGCAGTCAGGCACCACTGTGCACGATAGTGCGAGGTGTTATAGCACTTTGGTTATGGTATACAATGCTTGGCCCTCAACAGTATTGATATACTGCGGGAGTTCTGGTCCCAAGTCCATTCTCTGAAAGGAAGGATAGTAGATGGAGTGGACAGAGGTTGATATGCTTGCAGAATGATATGACTAGATTACGGGGTAGGAAGTTATAGGGAGACGTTTATAGGACAGACTTGGGGTTGTGCTTTCTCTTGTGTGCAGTTCTGGAGGTTGCAGAGAGACCTGATAGAAGTGTATATTTGGAAGAGGTTTACCAGATATGATGACTAGATTAGGGGGTATTAGTGATAGGGAGAGGTGTGGTACAGACTTGGGTTATTTTGCCTGGAGTGCTGGAGGTTGCAGAAAGACCTGAATGCGTAACTTTAAGGTGAGAGGGGCAAAGTTCAAAGGAGATGTGTGGAGCAAGTTGTTTTACACAGACGGTGGTGAGTGCCTGGTGGTTGAAGCAAGTACATTAGTGGCATTCTGTTTTTCAAACCAAACCAGGTCTGATTCTGCCCCATTTGTGTCTTGCTGGGCATCTGTCCAGCAAGGCAATCTTGGGAGAGCTAGGTACTGACTTGGGTTCTAAAACGGAGTGGAAAACTGATACGACTCTAGTTTGTTCCCGACTTCGGATCCTGCCCGTATGAAGTTTGTACATTTTGCAATGAAACTGTGTGGGTTTCCTCCTGGTGTTCCGTTTTCCTCCCCCATTCTAAAGATGTGCAGGTCTGTAGGTTAATTAGCTTCTATAAATTATCACTAGTGTGTAGGATAGAACTAGTATATGGGTGATCACACTTTGGTGCTGACTCAGTGCTGACTCAGTGGGCCAAAGGGACTGTTTTCACTCTGTATCTCTAAAATGGGCCTGGGCATACCTGATCTCCCGGTTGCCAAACACCTTAAACCTTCTTCCCATTCCCACACTGACCTTTCCCTCCTGGGCCTCGTCCATTGTCAGAGTGAGGCCAAATGCAAATTGGAGGAACAGCACCTCTTATTTCGCTTGGGTATGAGTATTAACATAGAAACATAGAAACATGGAAAATAGGTGCAGGAGTAGGCCATTCGGCCCTTCGAGCCTGCACCGCCATTCAATATGATCATGGCTGGTCATCCAACTCGGTATCCTGTACCTGCCTTCTCTCCATACCCCCTGATCCCTTTTGCCACAAGGGCCACATCTAACACCCTCTTAAATATAGCCAATTGATTTCTCTCACTTCAAGTAACCCCAGCATCCCCTCTCTATTCCTTCCCCACCCTAGTCATTGTACTAGGTTTGACCTGAAACGTCACTTATCCCTTTTCTCCAGAGATGCTGCCTGACCCACTGAGTTACTCCAGCTTATTGTATCTAAAGCATAACTATTCCGACTAAGCAAGCTACAGGACTTCTAATTTTACAAAGGATGTTCTGATTTTATTTAAGCAAACTATTGTTAATTTCCCCCCAAAACTATAGTATCGTAAGAGTATTGGAGATTTGGGACAATGAGAGAATTGGGGACTTTGCATTAAGCTGACCAAGCTGAAGATAAAAATCCTCAATAGTATTCACAGTCGTACAGCGTTGAAACAGGCACATCAGCCCAATGTGCCCACACTGACCAACATGCTCATCTGCACTAGTCCCACCTGTCTGCATTTGGCCCATGTCCCTCTAAACCCATCCTATCCACATGCCTGCAATAGACAGAAATAGATGGAGTAACTCAACGGTTAACTCAGGCAGCATCTCTGGTGAAGGAACGGGTGACGTTTCTGGTCGAGACATACCAGTCTAAATGTTGTTTAAACATTGTGAAAGTACCTGCCTCAACTACCTTCTCTGGAAGCTAGTACTACTCGATGGGCTGAATGGTCTAATTTTGTTCCTATCACTTATGAACTCCGCAGGTCAGGCAGCATTTTTGGCAAACATTGATAGGTAACGTTTTAGGTGTAAACCCTTCTTCAGCCCGACCCGAAACGTCACGTAGGAATAGGAATACTCTATTGTCACATGTGACTAGGCACAGTGAGAATCTTTGCTTGCATTCACCATTTATACAAATAGTGCCACCTACGGCATTGACAAATTTACAAACCACGTTGGCTCCCCATTTTGTCCCCTCCCCCCCCATTATCCAGTGTTCTTCCACCTCCCTTACAATGGTCTTCTACGCTCTCATTGACCATCGACCCACGAGGCTTCACCGCCGCCACCCCATTTAACACCTCCATGGTGCCCAGCCGCGGCCTCAGCCGCGGGCTCCGCCGGCCCGGGGTTCTAAGCGGCCGATCCAGGAGGCATCGAGATCGCAGCGCCTCAATAAAGGCCTCTGGCCGCATTCCTAGTCGCGGTGATGGGATTATAATACACGGCATAGATAAGTAAATAGGAACCTCGCTCCTGCTGACTGCAGTCATTCCATCCTCACTCCAGTCGCTATTAAAAATTAAAGAAACAGAAACCTAGAAAGGACAGGACGACAAGTTACATCACTCCACACCGACCAAATGGTTGGTTCATCGGGGAGGAGTAAGGGCACAGAGATGGGGGATGGGGAGAGGGAGACGGAGAGGTCTGTCCCATCCCCCCCCCCCTGTCCATATTCTCCAGAAATGCTCCTTCACCTGCTGAGTTACTCCAGGTGAAGAAGCATTGTGTCCTTATTTGTATTCATCAGCATCTGTAGACTTAACCTCTAGATTCTGATCACTTAGAAGAAGAAGGTGGTGGTTCTCTGCAGTCATTAGTTGAGGGAGTGGAGTTGTAGCACCATTCTGCTGATCATCACGAAAGACTCTAAGCTCCGTGGCAAGGAGACTGGTCCCACAAGTGCAAAGCAAACAAAAAATTAAAGGCGTTTAATATTGTAGATTCGATGCCAAGCAAAATGATGACTACTGGGAAATCAGATCAGGTACTGACCTACCTGCTGAGTTACTGATGTTACCTCATTAGGTCAATGCCAGAATCTGTATAATTCACAAAGCTAGGGTATCATTATGTGGGAAAAATATAATGATTTCCCACTTTTGGTACCCAGTGTCTATATCAAGTACTCCCAAATAAAGAATCTGAATAGGAGTCTGAAGAAGGGCCTCAACCCGAAACGTCACCCATTCCTTCTCTCCAGAGATGAGTTACTCCAGTATTTTGTCTATTACCAGATAAAATGCAGTTCAGTTGTGGTTCAGGTTAAAGTCTGTTGAGACACAGAGTTGACACCTCATTACTAGTGGGAATTATCCATAGACTTATCTTTTTAAACTTTCAGTAAACCATAGATTATCTATTTCTTACTGTTGGTACATGTTACAATAGTTATCAAGTTGAGTCTGCCCATGCGGCCTCAGTGATGTCCTGTACAACTGTAACATGACCTCCCAACTTCTATACTCAAGAGGTAGACACAAAATGCTGGAGTAACTCAGCGGGACAGGCAGCATCTCTGGAGGGAAGGAATGAATGACATTTCGGGTCGAGACCGTTCTTCAGACTATACTCTGACTAATGAAGGCCAATGTGCCAAAAGCCTTCTTGACCACCCTATCTACCTGAGAAGCCACTTTCAAAGAACTATGTACCTACACTCCTAGATCCTGTGTTCTGTAACACTCCCCAGAGCCTTGCCATTCACTGTGCAGGTCCTGCCCTGAAAGGTTAGACTTCCAAAAATGCAACACCTCAGTTTTCTGTATTAAACTCTATCAACCGATCAAGGTGCTGCTGCAAATTTTGACGACCTTATACAATACCAGCCACAATTGTGGGTAAAGTAATATCAGTTTGATCGAAGGGTGCTATCTTTCAAATAACATCATAAATACTCAGAAAGCAATTAATGTCAATATTCAGAGCAGTAATCTTCTTGGTGGGGCATCAAGTATAATAAGATAGTCTCAATTATAATAAGAATTTATATAATATCAGGTTATATTCCAAGTGGTTAAGTGTTATCTGACTAAATGTTATAAATTCATCAATAGCACAAATAAAGAAAAGCATCCATTAAGTGTGACCCGACAAAAAAGAGAAATGTCAGAATATTGCAGATTTAGGAGGAAGAATATGAATTCTGTTTTTCATTTATAAATGCTGGCTGGCCATTTGAGTATTTGCGCCACAAAACATTTTGTTGTAAGTGTTGGCATACTGAAGATACAACATGATTATCTGCCCTGAGACCCTAGAATCTGATCAGAACACAACGTGCTGGAGTAACTCCACAGATCCGGCAGCATCTCTGGTGAACTTAGAGAGCGACATTTTGGGTGGAGAACTTTCTTCAGACCGATCCGATACATCAATTATCCATATTCTCCACAGATACTGCCTGACCTGCTGAGTTACTCCAGCACTTTGTGTCCTTTTGTGTATTCATCAGCATCTGCAGTTCTTTGTTTCGGGATTTTGAGCACTTGGTGTTGTCTCTGTGTAGTCATTAGCTGAGCCATTCTGCTGATCATCATGAGCACAAGAATCACACTGGTCCCTCAATATCATAATATTGATAATTTAGGAGGATGAATATGAATTCTGTTTCTCATTTATAAATTCTGGATGATCAATAGCAAAATTATAACAGGGCTGCATAGTGGCACAGCGATAGAGTGCCAAAGATTGGGATTTGACCTAGGTGCTTACTGTATGGAGTTTGTATGTTCTCCCTTTTGTATGTGACCACGTGGGTTTTCTCCGGGTGCACTGGTTTCTTTCCACTTTCCAAGTTTGTAGGTTAATTGGCCTCTGTAAATTGTGTAGGATTTGAGAGTGTAGAATGTAGGATAGAACTAGTGATAGTTGGTCAGTGCAGACACGATGGGCCAAAGGGCCTGTTTCCAAGTTGTATCTCTAAACTAAACTAATCAAGACCACAAATAAATAAAAGTGTCTAACAATTAAAAGTGACGTCTGGCAGAGAAATGTCAGAATATTAAACATTTAGGAGGATGTTGCCAGGACTAAAGCGCCTCGGTGATAGGGAGAGAGTGGGCAGGCGGGGAGTTTATTCCTTGGAGCCTGAGGGGTGAGGTGTATAAAATCATGAAGAGAATTGAGAGGATGAATGCACAGACTTTTGTACACAGAATAGGGGAATCAAGAACCAGAGGTTTAAGAAGAGAGGGGAGAGAATTAATAGGAACCTGAAGGGCAACATTTTCACACAGAAGGTGGTGAGTATATGGAATGAGCTGCCAGAGGAGGTAGTTGTGGCAAGCACTGTAAGAACATTTAAAAGACACTCTGACAAGTACGCTTGCTAGGAAAGGTTTGGACGGATGTGGGCAAATGGGACTAGTTGGGGGATTTTGAATGGCATGGACGAGTTGGGCCAGGGGGCCGGCTTCACTATTGTATGTTTCTATATGACTCCAACACAATGCTGAGAAGCACTTAAGTAAGATTGAGGGGGATCTTATAGAAACTTACAAAATTCTTAGGGGGCTGGACAAGCTAGATGCAGGAAGATTGTTGGGGAAGTCCAGGACAAGGGGTCACAGTTTAAGGATAAAGGGGAAATCCTTCAGGACCGAGATGAGAAAAACATTTTTCACGCAGAGAGTGGTGAGTCTCTGGAACTCTCTGCCACAGAAGGTAGTTGAGGCCAGTTCATTGGCTATATTTAAGAGGGAGTTAGATGTGGCCCTTGTGGCTAAAGGGATCAGGAGGTATGGAGAGAAGGCAGGTACAGGATACTGAGTTGGATGATCAGCCATGATCATATTTAATGGCGGTGCAGGCTCGAAGGGCCGAATGGCCTACTCCTGCACCTATTTTCTATCTTTCTATAAACAATCAATAGACATACTTAAGTTGGTTTTATTTCAGAAAAAGAAGTAAGAAAAGGTAACGATATATAAGCAACATATTGTTAAAAGTAAAATGAATTGAACAACCTCTAAAGTTGGATAGTTGAAAATATTCTCATGATTTGTTGATATATCTGAGGTTACATTTGTAAGTAAGTTGTGCTGAATGTGACTATGAGGCAATATAATGCTTCTTACCCAACTAAATCCAATGGGTTAAATCTTACCAATGTTTATCTTTTGTATGATATAAATTATCGTGTAAGTTGTGTTTTGAAAAGGAATAACATAATTCTTTACTGTGTTCACAGAATTTGCCATCACAGAAATATCATCAGTGGATTCGTCCAAGTTAAAAGTATCATGGACACCATATCCTCAAGCTAACACTTATGTTCTTGATCTAAGGATTGCAAATAATATCAGAAGTCTACCATTCATCATTGTGACACCTTCCTTTATCACTACAAAAACATTTCAAAGGTTGAAAGCTGGTGTGCTCTATAATGTGACAGTCAAAGCATTTAGGTATTTCACCATTCTTGCTTCTGCATGGCAAACTGGGAGGACAGGTAAGACAATTACTGTACCCTTAATAGAGACATGGGTTGGATTTCTTTCCTCCTCTTTCAGCGTGGCAAATTGCCTCCTGGGCAGAAGGCTGTGTATTTGAGTTCTATCGGTGGCATGTAGACTTTGTTTCAGACTAATGCCACACTGCACCGTTATGGAGGTTGTGACACTCTTGTCAGTACCATCATGGATTAGATGGAAAAACATAGAAACATAAAAAAATAGGTGCAGGAGTAGGCCATTCGGCCCTTCGAGCCAGCATCGCCATTCAATATGACCATGGCTGATCATCCAAAATCAGTACCATGTTACTGCTTGCTCCCCATATCCCTTGATTCCATTAGCCCGAGGAGCTAATTCTAACTCTCTCTTGAAAACAGCCAGCGAATTGGCCTCCACTGCCTTCTGTGGCAGATACGTGTTTCTCATTCAAGGATGCTGCCACATTTCCTGGGTAAGGAGATGTGGCAAGCGCTGTCTGCGGAGGGCGCTCAGCATCGCCAAGGACTGCTCTCACCCCAACCATGGACTGTTTGCCCTCCTACCATCCGGGAGGCGCTACAGGTCTTTCCGTTGCCGAACCAGCAGGTCGAGGAACAGCTTCTTTCCGGCGGCTGTCACTCTACTCAACAACGTACCTCGGTGACTGCCAATCACCACCCCCCCCCCCCCCCCCCCGGACACTTATTATTATTTATTCAAATCGTTTGCTATGTCGCTCTTCAAGGGAGATGCTAAATGCATTTCGTTGTCTCTGTACTGTACACTGACAATGACAATTAAATTGAATCTGAATCTGAATCTGTAGTTCCAAAATATTTTGCTCTATCTTTCAGTGGAATGAAATAAATATGAATGGATCTTTGGTGCCACCAAACGGCTTATATGGTTCAATTCAAAGGTCACCAAAGGACGTCATGTTTCTGATTGTTGTTTGCAGGGTTTTCTGAGCATGTTTGCCTGCATGAGAATGCTGATGACATTCTTTAAAATAACATCTTTTGCAAAGTGATTTGAATTATAATGATAATAAGCCTTCCGAGATGTGTGGGCGAATTCCACCTTAGATGGTTCCCCATAATTGTTCAGTTCTGGGGTCCTGTCCAGTGTGGCAAGACTTGGTAAATAAGCTGACTTGTTGCATTGATTATCAAAAATGGTTATTACAGGCTACATACAGGTTACTTTAGTGTTGCGCTGCGCATATTAGCATGAAAACGAGCAAATGTGTTCTGCAACTTTAATCCAACTTGTCTGTTGATACTGGAAGTCAATGGAATAATATTGGGTGGGATGTAAAGATTTCCTCTGATCCTGTGTGGATTTCCAGCAGTGTGAATATTGATTTCTCTAACTTCAACTCATTCTTGCATCCCCTCTCTCTCCATCCCACTCCCTCCCGAGTTGCATTAGCTTCAACGTTGTCTTGTTTAGTCTCATTGTCTGTAACTCGTTTTCACCTAGCCCACTGCTAACAATGCCCTTTCCTTCATAGTCGTTAGCTTTTTGCTTATATTCCATTCATTTGTTCCATGTCTCTAAATCATTGTCTATATCTCTAATTTGCCTTGCCCCTGACTCTCAGCCTGAAGAAACGTAGAAAATAGGTGCAGGAGTAGGCCATTCGGCCCTTCGAGCCTGCACCGCCATTCAATATGATCATGGCTGATCATCATCCAACTCAGTATCCTGTACTTGCCTTCTCTCCATACCTCCTGATCCCTTTAGCCACAAGGGCCATATCTAACTCCCTCTTAAATATAGCCAATGAACTGGCCTCAACTACCTTCTGTGGCAGAGAATTCCAGAGATTCACCACTCTCTGTGTGAAAAACGTTTTTCTCATCTCGGTCCTAAAAGATTTCCCCCTTATCCTTAAACTGTGACCCCTTGTTCTGGAAGGATCTTGACCCGAAACGTCACCTATTCCTTTTCTCCAGAGATGCTTTCTGACCCGCAGAGTTACTCCAGCTTTTTGTGTCTATTCCCATTCAATAAATTCAGTAGAATTTCTAAAAAAAGTGATATCATAGTCCAACTATCCCCTCGTTATGTAGAAAGTGAGCATAAGCAAGTCCCAAACTGCAGCCAACCACTGCGATGCTTCCTCTAGTTTCCTCCTTGTTTTCTATGAAAATGTGATTGCTCAACTTTTTGTTTTTTTGTCCCCTTGGGCTTTGTACCAGTTCATCAAAAAATGTTTTGTATATTATTAATGTGTGTGTGTGTGTGTGTGTGTGTGTGTGTGTGTGTGTGCCAACTCTGAGTAATAATTTGCAACTCGCTGCATAAATTACTGAAAATAATATGCTCAAAGGGATATCATCACCCTCACCGCACCATTGTTCTTATTATCACAGACAATAGGATGCATATAATGTAACAGCCCTTAAATGTACCAAAACAGGGAAGGGCTCGGCCAAGTGGAAAGTTATACGTTTATAGAGAAAAGGCGAGCAGTGTAACAATTTGGATTAAAATAAATAGTGTCAAATCTTGCTCCTCCACTCTAACGATCTTCTACCTGCTTCCAGTTCTAGTAACCAAAGGCAGGTTATTATCTCTTTATCTGGCTGTTATCACATTGTATTTTGTGAGAACTTGCAGAGCATCAGTTGGATAATGTGTTTCCTACAATGACTGAGCCTTGGCTCGAAAGTGCTTTGGGGAATTTGAAGAGTTGTGAAAGGCAAATTGCAACCGTAAGTCTTCCTTGAGTATGAGATTTTAGTGTAAAAGTTGCCTTATTGCTGATTCATTGGATGTTTGGTCACTGTCATGAATGAGGTAGATGGGACTTTAGTAAGGAAGTACACTGAGGTTAGCAAATTCACCAATCTGACTGAATGGTGGAGAAAGCTGGAGGGGCCGAATGGCCTATTCTCATTCATATACCTATGTTCTTAAATAGTATACTTTGTAATACAGCAATTATTGATCTACAAACATTTGGTTTATAAAATGTTGCTCTTTGAATGCATGCCCTACATTTAATGGAGTTATTATTCATTATCATGAACTGAAGGTGACAGCACAAGTAGAGAGGGTGGTTAAGAAGGGCAGATGCTATGCTTGCCGTCATCATTAAGAGCATTGAATATAAGTGTTGGGAAGTCATGTTACAGCTCTATTGGACCTTGGTTAGAATGCAGTTGGAGTATTGCGTGCCGTTCTGGTCGCCCCATTACAGGAAAGATATGGTGGCTTTGGAGAGGGTGTAGAGGAGGATTACCAGAATGCTGCCTGGATTAGTTCGTTCCCGCTACAGGGACAGGTTGAATAGACTTGGGTTGTTTTCTCTGGAACATCGGAAGTTGAGGGGACACTTGATAGATGTATACAATATTATGGTCCAACACTGGAGGGAATAGCTATAAGGTGAGAGGGGGGTAGTTTAATGGAGCTGTGCAGGGCAAGTTATTTACACAGAGAGTGTGGGTGGCCCAGAATGTACGTTTAGAGGTGGTGGTGCAGGTAGATACCATAGTGGCATTTAAGAGGCTTTAAGATAGGCACATGGAAGGGCAGGGAACATGTGGATATGGATCGTGTACAGGCAGATGAGCTTCATGTTCAGCACAGACATTGTGGGCCGAATGCCCCTTCATATACTTTACAGTTCCAAGTTCTATGTTATGAATAGCACACCACTCTCCACAATATACAGTAAATACGTTATATAAAAATGCCCATTGTGCATTTCATCCAACTTTGGAAATGTTGTTTCCTGAAAATGTTTCACCAAACATGTCCCTTTCATAGATGAAGGAAGATAGAGGTGATTGCAGGAGCCTTAACAGAGATCTTTGCATCTTCCCTAGCCATAGGTTTGGACCTGGAGGGCTGGAGAGTAACTAAAGTGGTTCCTTAGTTTATGAAGTAGAAAAAATCCAGGAAATTATAGACTGGCCAGCCTCACATCAGTGACGGGAAGCTATTGTAAAGAATTCCTCGGGATTAGATATTCATCTATTTGGAAGAAAATGGGTTAATTTGGGACGGTCAGTATGGGTTTGTATGCAACAGGTCAGGTCTTACTAACTTGATTGAGTTTTTCAATAAAATAACCAATTTGATAAAGTCCCTCAAGGTAGACTGATCCAGAAGATCAAGGTGCACAGGTTTAACAGTCATATGGAATCATAACTGGTTTACTGATGATATTCAAGTTGGAGGTCTGTGTCCCATGGAGTTCCACAGAGATCCATGCTGGAACCTCTGTTGTTAGTGATTGGACATAAATGTCGATGGATTTGTTAGTAAATTTGCAGATGACACTAAGGTTGTTGGAGTCGTTGACTATGAGGAAGGCTATCATGGTGTACAGCCAGATGTAGATCAGCTACAGAAATGGGTGGAGAAATAGACAATAGACAATAGGTGCAGTAAGTAGTAGGCCATTCGGCCCTTCGAGCCAGCATCGCCATTCAATGTGATCATGGCTGACCATTCCCAATCAGTACCCCGTTCCTGCCTTCTCCCCATATCTCCCGACTCCGCTATTTTTAAGAGCTCTATCTAGCTCTCTCTTGAAAGCATCCAGAGAACCGGCCTCCACCGCCCTCTGAGGCGGATGGAGGTTAATATGAGCAAGTGCGAGGTGTTACATTTCGAGACTTTGGATGTAATTGGATACAATTAATGGCACGACCCTTAGCAGCATTAATGTATGGAGGGATCTCGGGATCCAAGTCCACAGCTCCCTATAAGCAGCAACAAAGTAGATTGTGGTAAAGATGGCACATGGTATGCTTGTCTTCAATGGTCAAGTATAAGAGTCAGGAGGTTATGATGCAGCTGTATAGGACTTTGATGTGTTGTTCTGATTACTCCAATACAGGGAGGAAGTGGAGGCTTTAGAAATGGTGCTGAGGAGGTTTACCAGAACGATGCCTGGTTTGGAAAGTAGTAGCTATAAGGAGAGGTTGAACAGACTTGGATTGTTTTTGCGTGAATGCCGAAAGTTGTGGGGAGAATTGATCGAAGTATATAACATTTCAATAGGATAGACTGTCAAAACCTTTTTTCCCCAGGAGGGAAATATCAAAGGCTTTAAGGTGAGAGGGGCAAAGTTTAAATAGTAAGCATGTGACAAGACTTTTACTCGGAGGATGGTGGTTGCCTGTAATATACAGTCACAGCCACAGGTAGTGGTGGAGGCAGATACAATAGTGTTTTTTTGATCAGTGCATGGATATATCCAGGGAATAGAGGGATATGGATTATGTGCAGGCAGATAAGGATTAGTGATGGCATCATAATTGGCATATACATTGTGGGCCAAAGGTCCTGTTCCTGGGCTGTAGTGTTTTTGTTCTACGAATGGCTGCAATTGGGTATGATTTGTAATATAATATTGTTCAAAGGCAAGACACTGTATCTAGTGTGAGAAGATGGCAGAGCTGGGAGAGCTGTTGCCTCTCAGCTCCAGAGTCCTGGCTTCGACCCTGACCTCAGGTGCTGTTTGTGTGGAGTTTGTTTAGTTTGGAGATAAGGCGTGGAAACAGGCCCTTCGGCCTACCAAATCTACGCCAACCCACACCTGTATCTATCTGGCACAATAGAGACAATTTACAGAAGTCAATTAACCTACAAACCCACACGTCCTTGGAATGTGGGAGGGTACCAGAGCACCTGGAGAAAACCCACGTGGTCACGGAGAGAATGTACAAACTCCTTACAGACAGCACCCGTAGTCGGGATCGAACCCGGATCTCTTGGTGCTATAAGGCAGCAACTCTACCGCTGCACCAATGTGCTGGGTTTGCACAGTCTCCCTGTGACCACGTGGGTTTCCTCTGGGTGCACCGGTCTCCTCCCACATCCCAAAGGATGTGCAGGTTTGTAGATTAATTGGAATATGCAACTTGCTCCTACTGGATAAGAAAATGGGATAACATTGAATTAGTGTGAATGGTGATCGATGGTCAGCATGGACTCCGTAGGCTGAAGGGCCTGTTTCCATGCTGTATTTTATTTTTATTTACTTCCTCTGCTCACAACACCTGACCAAATGTTCGTTGAAACAAATCGCTGTGCTAATCAGGAACAAAAATCAAGTTAAATGACTCCTTACATGGAACAATATATAACGTGGAAATTATGTAGGCCTGACATTCACTGTTTGGTGCCCATTCAGTTGACCAAATACGCAATGTGAAAGGGGGAAAATAAGTTGAGATAAGTCTCTATAAAACATTTAGTTGTACACTAGACTAAGTGGGACCCATTGGGTCCCATGTTCACACGGGAGGGCTGGTTCCCCAACGCAATATTCCACCTCTCCACCAATTCCAATATTGGTGGCCAGTGAGAGGAGAGGGGGGGGGGGCGCACTTTCTGGAATGCTAGTATTGGTGTTGTGGGCTGAAAGGACTTGTTACCAGAGGGCTAGTATGGACATTGTGGGCCAAATGGATTCTTGGGGTGGCAGCTCAGTCACTCAAGCCTGATGTGCTGGCAGCTCACTCACGGCTGGTGGGCTGGCAGTTGATTCACGGCTATTCCTTGAAATTCCATTTCAAGCAGGGTGCAAGGCCACCAAATTCAAATGCAGTTTCCTACCATTTCAAGCAGGGTGCAAGGCCACCAAATTCAAGTGCAGTTTCATGCCATTCATTTCAAGCAGGGTGCAAGGCCACCAAATTCAAACGCAGCTTCATACCATTTCAAGCAGGGTGAAACCACCACAAAACACCACATAAAACACCACATAAAACACCAAATAAAAAACCACACTCACAGTACAGTACAGCAGACATTCAGTGTGTTCAGTTGGTTCAAGCTCAGAGAGTCATGACCTCTCTCTCCTCCATCTTGCAGAGACTGAGCCACGCCCACACTTCCGGGGTTTATAGTCCCTCCCCCTCCCACCAGAAGGGGCGTGGCCTTCATGGCGTGATTGACAGGAGAGAGAATCTCAACATTTTTTAAACACTAATAACTCTTTTATTTTTCATCAATGGGAAAAATCCTCTTGCACTGCGCAGCGCAGTGGGACTGAGTAAGATGACCAAAAATCACAGCTGTAAGTGGTAGCTTTTTTTTCTAAAATCAATATGCAGTGCAAACAGGAAGCGGTCAAGATTTGAGTTTTAATTATATAGATACCTCAAAGGCTGGGAAATAGTATGGATATATTTACTTTCTCGCAGATTAATATAAAGATGTCTTATCTTTTCTTAAGGACAATTTGGTTGATAATTATTTCATTTTATTTTCACTTATGAAGTGCCGAAGAGACCAAAATTGCTCAGCTTAAAATCTATCTCGAGTTCAACAGTTATTGCGAGATGGACTGAAGTATTGGGAGCAGATCGATACTTTCTGAACGTGAAATCGAACACTCGTGACTATAATTTGACATTTTACAAAAACAATGGAATTGTCACCAGTTTGGATCCATCCACAGTCCATAGGATTAGAGTCTTTGCAGCAAACGCAGCTGGTGTTGGAAGTGCAAGCAAAACAAGGCACATTGTCACCTGTAAGTAAGCTTTCTGCTTTCAATTTTCAGTTTATAAAATTTAACTTAAAAGTAAATGTTACACTAAAATCGGGACATTAATGCTAGATTGATTTTGAACTGAAATATTTAGTTTGAACATTTCTTTTGAAAGTTGGTGGATATTAAGTGTATTAGGTCCAAGCTATGAATGTGACAACATGCAAATCCAGGAGTTCTGTACAGTTGTGGTATGGACAAGAAGTTTAACAGCATTGAGAAGGGCCGTGCCCTCTTTCTCTATCCTCACCACTCCCTTTTACCCTGATATCAACTTCACTCATGGAAAATCCTTCTAATTCGTATATCAACACCACTTGCAGCCTTTGATTCTTCCTGAAGGTGATGCATCAATTTGTCATTTGCTTCCACCGATACTATTTGCCGTTCTAACACCAGCAAATAGAAAGACGAACTTCAAAATAATTTGCCAAAGAAGATGAGTGCACTTTCCCTTTAGTGTGACAAGGTGCCAGTCTGTGTACTGGCTGGGTCTACGGAATAGATACCACCTCATATTTCCATCACACTGTTCCAAGTTTTAAGTTAGAGTATAAGTGAGCACAAAGACAGCTTTGACTTAAAGGGACAGAGAGAGACCTCTGGAATTTCGCTGGTTTCCACAGAAAACAGCCTAACAACTTTATTTTGTTTCAATGGTGTAATCAAATTAAATGTTGTAATAAAATTTAGGTTAACTTCAATATGTTGCCAAATTAGTGGAACGATGACTACAGCTTATCCTATCAATTCCTCCCTCTCCCAGGGTGTGGAATTTATGGCATTACTTTGGTGTTGGAAATGGGGGGAAAGTAAGCAAGCAGCCCATTCTTTTCTTTAATACTCTAATATTAGTTTCTTTCATACTCATTTCCAACTTCCTTTGTGTTCCCAGCTTTGGCTTGGGCTCGACTTGCATCTTATCTCTTCTTGACTTCAGTCGCAGACTCTGCCTATCTTTGACCTTATTGATCCAGGAAGGTTGAACTATGTTCATGATGCCTAATATACTGTTTTCCCTCTTAACATTTTGCTGCAGATCTTTAGAACTGAGGCAGTGAGAGACTGATGATGAAAGTAGTTTCAGTTTAGTGCATTGTCACGTGTACTGAGGTACAGTGAAAAGCTTTTGATGAGTGCTAACCAGCCAGCGGAAAGAAAATACACGATTACAATCGAGCCATTCGCAGTGGACAGATACAGGATAATGTTTAGTGCGGGGTAAAGTCTGATCAAAGAGAGAATTTTGACGAAAACCACTAGATAAAAAAGAGGGAATGGGAAAACAAATAAGAGTCTGTATGAGATATGGTTAACAAATTCAAACAAAAATCATGCTAGTAAATCTGCAGAATTTCAATTTCCTGGTGTTTTAAGAATCAAGAACATCTAGAGTGGAGTGTTTTATTGTCATTTGTCCCAAATGGAACAATGAAATTCCTGCTAGCAGCAACAGCAGCACAAACACAAAAAAAAACAAGTTTCAATAAATCAAAGAAACAATATAGTGCAAAAACAAAACAAAACCCCTAAGACCCGAATCCAACCCAACCAGTTTGTAGTCCAGGGTTTAGCTGGAGTTCGCCCTGCTCAATAGCCTGATGGTTGTTGGGGAAAAACTGTTCCTGAACCTGGACGTTCCTGGTTTCAGACTCCTCTTCCCGATGTAGGAGTGTAATGAGAATTTAAAGGCAGGAAAATGGGATTAGGAGGCAGAGATCAGCCATGATAGAATGGCGGAGTGGGCTCGATGGGCCGAATGGCCTAATTCTATGATAACTTGAACTTGTGGGAGCGTGGCCAGGGTGGTGTGTTCCTTGGCTGCCTTTTTGACACAGTGCTTCTGTGTAGCTTCACATGGTGGTGAGGAGTAGTCCCTTCGACCTGCACCGCCATGATATGATCGGTATCCCGTACCTGCCTTCTCTCCATACCCCCTGATCCCCTTAGCCAAAGGGCCATCTCTAACTCCCTCTTAAATATTTTTGGCAGAGAGTTCCAGAGATTCACCCACTTTGTGTGAAAAAAGTTTTCTCATCTCGGTTTTAAAGGATTTCCCCCTTATCCTTAAGCTGTGACCCCTTGTCCTGGACTTCCCCAACATCGGGAACAATCTTCTTACATCTAGCCTGTCCAACCCCTTAAGAATTTTGTAAGTTTCTATAAGATCCCCTCTCAATCCCTAAATACAAGAGTGTAAACCAAATCCAGTCTTTCTTATCCATAATCCCAAATATTATGGTGAACAATTCTGATCCAAATCCTCCTCATTGAGGAAACATTCAATACTCCAGGTGTGGTCTCACCAAGACCCTGTACAACTGCAGTAGAACCTCCCTGATCCTATACTCAAATCCTTTTGCAATGAAAGCTAACATACCATTCGCTTTCTTTACTGCCTGCTGCACCTGCATGCCTACCTTCAATGACTGGTGTACCATGACACCCAGGTCTCGCTGCATCTCCCCCTTTCCCAATCGGCCACCATTTAGATAATAGATGAAGCTTCAATGGTGGGGAGGTCAATATCCGTGATGGACCGGGAGGTGTTCGCTACTTATTAAAATCTCCTTCCTTCTTGGCTGTTCGAGTTGCTGAACCATGCTGTGATACAACCAGTCAGTATGCTCTCTACCTTACACCTGGAAGAAGTTCAAGAGAGTGTTTGTCCACATACCAAATCTCCTTCATCTTCTAACAAAGTGGTGTTGATGGACTCTCTTTAAGATTACTAATTTTATTTTGCTGCAATATTTATAATTTATTTCCTAGACAAGTAGTGGGGAGGGAGTAGGTTCAACACATTGGAAATATGTGATTGAAGTTAAAGGATAGGAGAGCACAGGGGAGGTTACTGAAGTCTCCAGAAGAAATAATGGGACAGAAAAGTTTGAAAGTGGGATAAGGTCTGGCAAAATGGAGACCAATTTGAGTAGAGTGGTGGTGAAAACGGAACTAAAGGTGTTATATTTGATTGCACGCGGTATACGGAACAAGGTGGATGAGCTTCTAGAGCAATTAGAGATCGGTAGGTATGACATTGTGGGCATCACAGAGAAGATGCTGTCAGAGGAGCAGAGCTGGGAGCTGAATATACAAGGTTACACATCCTATCAAAAAGACAGTCAGCTGCACAGAGGGAGTGAAGTGGTTCTGTTGGTAAGGAATGAAATTCAATCATTAGCAAGGGATGACAAAGGATCAGAAGATGTAGAATCCGTGTGGGTAGAGTTATGAAACTACAAGGGTAAAAAGACATTGATGGGAGTTGTATACAAGCCTATGGACAGTAGCCAGGACGTAAGGTACAAATGACATCCGGAGATACAATCGGCATGTAAGAAAGGCAATGTTACAGTGGTCATAGGGGATTTCAATATGCCGGTAGACTGGGAAAATCAGGTTGGTACTGGATCCCAAGAGAAGAAATTTGTAGAGTGCCTACAAGATGGCTTCTTAGAGCAGCTTGTGATTGAGTCTGCTAGGGAAAGACAATTCTGTATTAGATATTGTGTAATAAAGGGTAGACTCAATGGGCTGAATGACCTAATTCTGCTCCCATGATGCATGAACTTACAAGTGATGCTGTAGTTGGCTGTGATGGCCTCAAGATGGCAATGTAGTTTCACTTTGTGCAGTACCATTGCATCTGTGAGCAAAGTGAACAGGTCGGCTGAAGGTACACGAAAATGCTGGAGAAACTCAGCGGGTGCAGCAGCATCTATGGAGCGAAGGAAAGAGGTGACGTTTCGGGCTGAAACCCTTCTTCAGACTGATGAGATCGGCTAATACTGTGTCCCTATCAGGGCAGATTTCCCCCCCCCCCCCCACGTTTAGCTAGTAACTGCCTGCACGTCCTGTTGTTTCATTTTCCCATTTCTATTTGTAGCTACTGCATACAACTTTATGATCCGGCGATCCTTAAAGAAAAAGTCATTGTCACCTCTGCTCAGACTGCATAAACCTACCTGATCGCCCGGTTGCTCATCAATTTATCTCCTCCTCCCCACACTGACATTCTGCATTATCCTTGACTTTGTCCCCTTTGATGTCTCTTTTTCACACCTTACACTTCCTTATCTCTGTGTCTCCCTCTCCCCTGTCTGTCAGTCTGAAGAAAGGTCTCGACCCGAAATGTCACCCGAGAAACGTCTTCTAGAGAGAGAGAGAGAGAGAGAGAGAGAGAGAGAGAGAGAGAGAGAGAGAGAGAGAGAGAGAGAGAGAGAGAGAGAGAGAGAGAGAGAGAGAGAGAGAGAGAGAGAGAGAGAGAGAGAGAGAGAGAGAGAGATGCTACCTGTCCCGCTGAGTTACTCTTCTGATCCATTTTGTGTCAATCTGCAACGTCATCTAGTTAGCAATGCACTATGCTCTCGATGTGGCTCCCTTTACATCGGTGAGACCAAGCAAAGACTTGGCGATCATTTCCCCAAACCTTATTCACGTTACTCCCTTTATCATGTATTTGTACACTGTGGATGGCTTGATTGTAATCACGCATTGTCTTTGTGCTGTTTTGTGGCAAACAATAAAAGTGTTTCACTGTACCTCCGTACACGTCACAATAAACTAAAGCCAATTCAAAAACTCATCTCAACTGCTGTATTCTTGAACTTCCCACTTCTGACACCACGTTGAGCTTCTGCTGTTGGAATAACTTAAGTCACACACTGTGATTAAGATCCAAAGACTTTATTAACATTACAGCATGGGTAACCATCTTAGCACATTACTCTAAAAGTGAGAGAATAAGGGCAGGGAGGCTTTCTGTTAAACTAGTGGGCATAGCTACAAAGTATGACTCATAACATGAGTCACTGGTCTACATGTATCTCCCGGTTGCTAACCCATTTTAACTCCCCTTGCTATTCCCACACCTACCTTTCTGACCCCCTTTTGTTTCTCTTCATCCTTTGTATGAAAACGTTATCGCTCAGATTCCTATTTAATCTTTTCCCCTTCACCTTAAACCCTTGTCCTCTGGTCCTCGATTCACCTGCTTTGGGCAAGAGATTCTGTGTATCTACCTGATCTATTCATCTCATGATAATACACACCTCCATAAGATCACCCCTCATCCTCCTACGCTCCAAAGAACAGAGTCCCAGCCGACTCAACCTCTCCCCGTAGCTCAGACCCACTAGTCCTGGCAACATCCTCATGAATCATACCATTATTTACAGGCAGTGACATATTACAGTTTGTGGAGTTTCAACTGTGCACAGATTATTTGACATGTTTCCTACATAATATCTGTGACCATGCTGTGAAAGAAATAGATTAAGCTCAAGGCTCTAGGACAATATTGTACCATTTTTAGTTTTGTTTATTGTCACATTGCCACCATGTACAACACACTACAGGTACAGTGAAAAGCTTTTTTGTTGTTTGCTATCCAGTCAGCGGAAAGACAACACATGATTCCAATCGAGCTGTCCACAGTGTACAGATACAGGCTAAAGGGAACAATGTTTAGTACAAGTTAAAGTCTGATGAAAGATACTCCCTGGGTCTCCAATGAGGTAAATGGTAGCTTAGGACCGCTCTCTATTTGGTGATAAGATGGTTCAGTTGCCTGATAACAACTGGGAAGATTCTGTCACTGAATCTGGAGGTGTGCGATTTCAAACTTCTGTACCTCTTGCCTGATGGGAGAGAGGAGAAGAGGGATTATGCATGGTGAGACATCCTCGATTATGCGGGTGACCTTGCCAAGACAGCGTGAGTGTAGATGCAGTCAATGGAAGGGAGGTTGTGGGCGTGATGGGCTGGGCTGCGTCCACAATTCTCTGCAATTTCTTGCGGTCTTGGATGGAGCTGTTCCCAAACTATGCTGTGATGCATTCTGATAAAATGCTTTCTACGGCGCATCTGTAGAATTTGGTAAGAGTTGTTGGTGGCGTGTCAAACATCCGAAGCCTTTTAACCTTATTGCAAACTTCTCTTGCTGATTAATTTTAGCGTTTCCTATGTGAAAACAAAAATATTAAAATACCTTGACAGTTAACATTTTTTTTTCATTTGCAGTGGTGGAGCCACCATCCAACATCAGAATCACTGGTCTTAATAATACTGCAATCCGAATCAATTGGGATCCAGTTACTCATGCATTTCAATATGAAGTAACACTACGTAAGATTTCCAGGAAAACATCTGACATAATGTCTACGAAAGTGTTTACAAACTTTATAATGCTGGATAATCTTGAACTGTGTACTAACTACACAATCACCATAAAGTCACTGAATGATTTCAACCTTCTTGGAGAAGGCACATCGGTAAAATACGCAACTGAATGTAAGTAAGATATATAAGGTGTATTTTAGTGCTTCATTACTCTAATGAAGCTAATGATAAATAATAATTGTGATAGTAAATAGAATTACAAAATTGATCTTTATTTTTCAACCGCTATTGTTCTCCCTTTTGTAGTTAAGATCCCAAAGTAAAATTTCCCACAGCTTCACCTCATGAGGAATCTCAGGTACTAGAATCAACTCATTCATAACCAGGAAACCAAGAAACATATCTCTCCTGCTATTATGATCTTTCTGGAATGTCAATGTTTGGAATTGAGCCGAATACAAGATGGTTCTCAGGGTTCACCATGATGGCACCGCCTACCATTTCTCTCCCTATTACAAACTTTAGGCGGGAGACCTGCTCAGCCGTTAGAAGTACCATATAATTTCTTTGATACTTTGTGGTTGAGTTCTGGGACAAAGTAAACAACATTTTTAAAAATTGTTTTATAAATAATCGTAAACAAAACATAATTGGTTCCCTAATGCCCCCTCAGGAAGAGTAAACAATCTTCCTCACATGACCTTCAGTTTTGAATGTTCTGTTTTGGACACCATGTTGTAGGAAAGATGTTGTAAAGCTGGAACGGGTGCTGAAAGGATTTACAAGGCGGTTTCCAGAACTCGAGGGCCCGAGCCATAGGGTGAGGTGGAGCACGCTGGGACTCTATTCCTTGGAGCGCAGGAGGATGAGGGGTGCTTATAGAGTTCAAAATCAGGAGAGGAATAGATTGGTTAGATGCACAGAGTCTCTTGTCCAGAGTAGACGAATCGAGAACCAGAGGATGTAGGTTTAAGGTGAAGGGGAAAAGATTTAATAGGAATCAGAGGGGTAACTTTTTCACACAAAGGGTGGTGGGTGTATAGAACGGGCTGCCAGAGGAGACAATTGAGGCAGTTACTAAGAAACAGTTATAAAAGTGCAAAGATAGGATAGATTTAGAAGGATGTGGGCCAAATGTAGGCAGGTGGGATTAGTGTAGATGGGCCATGTTGGCCAGTGTGGGCAAGTTGGGCCAACGGGCCTGTTTTCACGCTGTAAGACTTTGTGACTATCTGGCCATGATATGACTCCAGATCCTTAAGAATGTGGTTAATTCTTAATTACCTTGTGAAATAACTGAGCAACCCACCACTTTAAGGACATTTAGGGATATGCTATAAATGCTGATCCACCATTGGGGCCATAATCTATGAATTAATTAAATAAAATTCAATGATGCAATCTGATTTTGGAATCAATCAGAGCTTTTGGTTTCATTTTTAATGATAAATTACCTCATTAATTAATACTTCCAAGTGGCCAGTGTTGATCAAAGTGAGGGGAATTACAACGTATAGATATTCAGTTCTCACTCAAGTCAAGAGTGTTTTATTGTCATTTGTCCCAGATAGAAGAATTAAATTCTTTACCTACGATATATATACAATCGAATTGAACAACTTTAGGCTATCGATCTCTTCCTCCTTAGTAAATAGCATCTTCTCCATGGTTAATCTAGATTGAGAAAAACAAACTGGTTTCAATATTATTACGACTAGCCAAAACAATACGTTGGAAGGTGAGGGTATCTCTGCCTTTCATTTGCTAGTTTAATACTTTATTACTCCCTCAGCTGGTACTTTCCCTACATGACCTAAAACTGGTGGGTAAAAATAATATTCACCCAGGTGGGAGTGGCTGGCTGACTGCTCAACCCTAAATGTAATACAGATAAGTCCAATCCTGACCCAGTTCAGTTCAGTTTAGTTTATTGTACTGAGGTACAGTGAAAAGCTTTTGTTGCGTGCTTAACCAGTCAGCAGAAAGAAAATACATGATTACAAGCCATTTACAGGCTGTATGGTCGTGAGAGGTCTCGAAAGAGTCATAGCGCCTTTCTGGTCACCGCTGAATTTTGCAGTTGCCGAAAAGGTCGCGTAAGTGGGACAGGCCCTTTAATTTGTAAATTTTGGATTAGTGATATTCTTTGATTTGTTTGGAGACTGCCCTTCAAATCTAGCTGCAGAATGCTCGGTGGTCGAAGATCCATGGTCCAAACCTGTTAGCATCAATGAAGGAACATGGAGCATTCTGGTCAAGAAGACTTCCAGTATATCAGCCTTCGTCAGTCAGGGTATTGAGTGTAGAAGGTACACAAAAATGCTGGAGAAACTCAGCGGGTGCAGCAGCATCTATGGAGCGAAGGAAATAGGTGACGTTTCGGGCCGAAGGGTTTCGGCCCGAAACGTCACCTATTTCCTTCGCTCCATAGATGCTGCTGCACCCGCTGAGTTTCTCCAGCATTTTTGTGTACCTTCGATCTTCCAGCATCTGCAGTTCCTTCTTGAACATATTGAGTATAGAAGTTGGGATGTTATGTTACAGCTGCACAACACATAGCATATTGTGTTCAATTTTGGTTCAACCTGCTATACGAAGGGTGTTGTTAAGCTGGAAAGAGTGCACAAAAGATTGATGGAAATGTTGCCAGGACTCGAGGGACTGCGCTATAGGTAGAGATGAGGCATACTAGGACTTTATTCCTTGGAGAGCATGAGGCTAAGGGGTGATCTTATTAAGGCGAATAAAATCATGATGGGAATAAATAGCGTGAATGCACAGAGTCTTTAACCCAGGGTAGGGGAATCAACAACCAAAGGACATTGGTTTAAGACAAGGGGGGAAAAATGTAATGGGAACCTGAGGGATAGCTTTTTGATACAGAGGGTGGTGGGTATATGGAATGAGCTGCCTGAGGAGGTAGCTGAGGTAGGTACACAATAATGACATTTAAAAGACATTTGGACAGGTACATGGAGAGGAAATGTTGAGAGGGATATGGGTCAAGCACGGTCAGGTGGGACTAGTGTAGATGGGGTAACTTGGTTGGCATGAACAAGTTGGGCCAAAGGGCCTGTTTCCAATGCTGTCTGCCTCTATGACTCCTCGGGTCTACACAAAGGACTAAAGGGAACCACAACCAAAGGGTGCTGTTTCAAAGTGCCAGCATTGGCTTGATGGGTTAGAAGACAACTCTTGGGGCAGCACTGTGGCGCAGGGTAGAGTTGCTGCCTTACAGCGCTTGCAGCGTCGGAGACCCGGGTTTATTCCCAACTGCAGGAGCCGTCTGTACAGGGCTCTGTAAGTTCTCCCTGTGACTGCGTGGGTTTTTTCCGAGATCTTTGATTTACTCCAACACTCTAAAGACACACTGGTTTGTAGGTAAATTGGCTTGGGTATATGTGTAAATTGTCCCTAGTGGGTGTAGAATAGTGTTAATGTGCGGGGATTGTTTAGTTGCTGCGGACTCGGTGGGCCAAAGGGCCTGTTTCCGCGCTGTATCTCTAAACTAAACTAAACTAAACTGAACTGAGCAAGGTATGAACTGAGAACTTAATTCTCCCTTGTCATTCTCTTTCATTTTGGTGAGTGACCACTACAGAACTCATCAGAAACATCTGGCATCTATTGCTGTTATCTGTCACTCATCATCTGCTAACTGATCGAGACTACCAATGTTTTAGTTTTAGAGATACAGCGCGTAAACAGACCCGTTGGCCCACGGGTTTCACGCCGACCAGCGATCCCCGCACATTAACACTATCCTACACCCACTAGGGACAATTTTAACATTTACCAAGCCAATTAACCTACACACCTGTACGTCTTTGAAGTGTGGGAGGAATCCGAAGATCTCGGAGAAAACCCACGCAGATCACGGGGCGAATGTACTACCTCCATTCAGACAGCCCTGTAGTCGGGGTCAAACCCGGGTTTCCGATGCTGCATTCGCTGTAAGGCAACGACTCTACCACTGCGCCACCGTGACCGCCCAAAGCTGCGTCCATATAAGAATATACATTGATATCCCGATGTTTTGACATCTTCATTCCCAATCCTGAAATTAGATTTACGCCAACTGTTTTGCTTTATTTCCTGCCATGATTTTTTTAATTGGAGAGATGTCAACAAAGGGTATATTTTCTTTCAACAGGGTTAAAACCCGTGCAAAACGTGAAGGCGTTTTACGATTGTGTGGCGGACTTGGTGGAATTGTCATGGAATGCTAACTCTGATGCCACGAGCTACAGAGCAGTTGCCACAAGCATCGGTGGTGTGATCCTCTACTGCACCTCCTCAACAGTAACTTGCCAAATCACTGGGTTGGACTGCAGTGAAGGCTACTCTGTAACAGTTATGGCCCAGAGTGACACTTGCAACTCCAGTGAAAATTTGCCCGTAACATTTGAAACAAGTACGTTTAGATTCATGGAGAAAAATAACTATTCTGCTGAATTATTGTAAGATGTTTCAGTTGACTTTATTGTCACGTGTACCGAGGTACAGTGAAAAGCTTTTGTTGTCCGCTAACCAGTCAGCAGAAAGACAATACATAATTGCAATCGATCCATTTACAGTGTATCGATACATGATAAGGGAATAACGTTTAGTGCAAGGTAAAGTCAGCAAAGTCCAATCAAGCATAGTCCGAGGGTCATCAAAGATGTAGATAGTAGTTCAACACTGCTCTCTGGTTGTCGTACAATGATTCAGTTGCCCAATGATAGCTGGGAAGAAATTGTCCCTGAATCTGGTGGTGGGACTTTTCAAATCTGGTGATGTGCCATCTCTTTATTTCAAAAAATTATTTTTATTTGGTCTTTTGAGATCTGGGTGCCGCTGGCAAGGCTAGCAAATTACTTATTGCTTCAGTAATTGTTCTTGGGAAAATGATGGTGAGCTATTGAAGTCTCTGATGTAGGTACTCTCACAGTGCTGTTGGGTAGAGAATATGGACCGGTACTGCACAGGAACAGGTCGTCCAGCCCAGAAATATACAAGTCAAACTAATGTCCTCAGCCTGCATGTGCACCGTATCTCTCCAATCCCTGCATACCGACATGCCTATCCAAAAGCCTCCGACATGCTTCAATTGTAACTGCCTCCACCTCCACCCCTGGCAGCAGATTCCAGACACCCTGCACTCTCTGTGTAAATATATTTGCCCCACATATTTCTTTTAAACTTTGCATCTCTCGCCAAAAAGCCGTGACCTCTAGTCTTTCCAACTCCATCCTGGAAGAAAGGTTCTGACTGCCTACCCTATCTGTGCCTAATTTTATGTACTTCTATCAAGTCCCCCTTCAGTCTCCGACACTTCAGAGAGAACAATCAAACTTTGTCCAACCTCCAGTTCTAGATAATACTGGATTACTAGATAATAGTAATACTAGATAATCTAAGGCCGCATTCCGGTAAACATCTTCTGCACGCTCTCCAAAGCCTCCATGTTCTTCCTGTGGTCACCAGAACCACCGAACCAAAGTCAGATACAACTGCAACATGAGTTCCCGATTCTTACACTGGATGCCCCAACCAATAAAGGCAAGCTTACCCAATGCCTTCTCTACAACACTGTCTACTTGTGTTGCCACTTTTAGGGAGCTATGGACCAATCACAAGATCCTTCTGTGCATCAATGCTATTTATAGGCTTGCCATTGACTGGATACTTTCCCCTTACATTTAACCTCCCAGAAAGCAAAACCTTGCACTTGCTCAGATTGAAGTCCATTTGCCCTTTCTCTGCCTATTTCCTGCTATATTTTAACAATCTACCTCACTGCCTGAACATTCATCAATTTTGGTGATGTCTGCAAACTTATTAACCAGCCTGTCCATATTTACTTCCAGGATGTTTATTTTTATATATATATATTATATATATATATATATACTAGTGTGGGTGTGTGCGGTGGAGGGGTGTGACAGTGTGAGGGGAGGGGGAGAGGTGGGGGGAGAGGAGAGGGGGGGAGAGGAGAGGGGGGAGAGGAGAGGGGGGAGAGGAGAGAGGGGAGAGAGGAGAGGTGTGTGTGTTTTTATTTCAACACAAAAACCCCCTAAACAACCATTTGCAGCCAGTGCTTTTTTACTTTAACCATATTTTCATTTTCAAACCACATTAAGGGTACTTACTCACAGTTTGTGTGAACATGTGTTCAGTGTTATTCACAGCTCAGAGAAACGTGACTCTCTGCCTTCCTCCAGCTTGCAGACTAATTGAGGCACACCACTTCCTGGTTTTATAGTCCACCCCCCCTGCCGCCAGCGGGGACAGCAGAGAGAATGGGGAATTTTGTAAAATCATTAATATATTTTTTCATATGGAAAAATTCTCGGCATATAGCGAGGTGGCCAAAATATATAAATATATGGCCATCATTTTAGTAATATAGCACAAGCACCTGAGATCCCAGTAAGACACTTGCAGAAATATGAGCACTAAGCCATCATTTTGCAGACTATCTCTGATTTTGTCACTTCTGGGCTGTCTGCCCTCCACAGCCTCCAAACTTATTGTTCCCCAGCCCTGCACGGTCCGGTTTTACCTTCTCCCCAAAATCCATAAAGACGACTGCCCTGGCAGACCCATTGTTTCTGCCTGCCCCTGACCCACTGAAATCGTTTCCACGTACCGCGACTCCTTCCTATCCGCCCCAAGTCCAATCCCTCCTACCCATGTTCAAGACACATCACATGCTCTTCGCACCTTTAATGACTTCAATTTCCAAAGCTCTTGTTCCTTCATCTTTACTATAGATGATTTGTCGCTCGACACCTCCATCCCCCACCAGGAAAGCCTTATAACACTCCGTTTCTTCCTCAACCGCAGAACCAGACAATTTCCCTCTACTAACACTCTACTCATCCTAGCGGAGCTGGTCCTTACTCTCAATAACTTCTCCTTTGACTCCTCCCACTTCCTACAAATCAAAGGTGTAGCTATGGGCACTCACATGGGCCTCAGCTATGCCTGCCTCTTTGTAGGGTACGTCAAACAATCTCTGTTCCAGGCATATCCCTGAACTCTATCTCCGTTACAATGACGACTGCATCGGTGCTACCTCCTGCACCCATGCAGAACTCATGGACTTCATTAACTTCACAACCAATTTCCATCCTGCACTCAAATTCACTTGGACCATCTCTAACACCTCCCTCCCCTTTCTTGATCTCACCGTCCATCAAAGGAGATAGACTTTTGACAGATATCTATTCTGAACCTACTGACTCCCACAAATATCCAGACTACACTTCTTCCCACCCTGCTTCCTGCAAAGACTCTATCCCCTATTCCCAATTCCACTGTCGACACCGCTACTGCGCCCAAGATGAGGTGTTCCATAACAGGACATCCGAGATGTCCTCATTCTTTAGGAAATGGGGGATTCCCCCCTTCTATCATAGATGAGGCCCTCAAACGTCTCTCCTCGTTACCCTAAACTCCGCTCTTGCAAAAACAAATTATTTTTTTTAAGTTCTAAAATCTACTCAGATTTTAGTTGCTTCAAGTTCATTGCAGAAAAATATTTAAAATAGTCATGATTTAATCACTATTTGTGTCAAAATGCAGTTGAGATATGTTGATCATCAATATTATATGATGAGTCATGAGAAGAGTTAATTGAATAAGGGGTAGGCCATTTAGGACTGAGATGAGGAAAAACATTTTCACCCAGAGGGTTGTGAATCTGTGGAATTCTCTGCCACAGAAGGCAGTGGAGGTCAATTCACTGGACGTTTTCAAGAGAGAGTTAGATTTAGCTCCTAATGCTAAAGGTATCAAGGGATATGGGGAAAAAGCAGGAAAGGGTTACTGATTTTGGATGATCAGCCATGATCATATTGAATGGCGGTGCTGGCTAGAAGGGCCGAATGGCCTACTCCTGCACCTATTTTCTATGCTTCTTTGAATTTTAACATATACAATTTAATATGACATACTTATCATTCTTTATTTACTAATAGTTTTTTTTAAATTATTTCTAGAACCCTGCACTCCTCAGAATTTCCAAGTAAATCGTGATTGCCACAGTAACACTGTGTGGGCTTCTTGGCACGAAAGGAGGGGGGCCTTCTTGTACATAGTAACTGCCCTGGCATCCGACGGGACCACAGATAAGTGCAACACTCGAGGAACGTCCTGTGTCTTTACATTCTTCAAATGTGGATTGGAATATGAACTGAAAGTTCAGTCAATATCAAGGGATCACTGCAAAAGCAGCGCAAGTGATCCGATCGCGATACGTACAGGTGCGTTATCCAACGTAATCAAGAGTAGTTTCTTGTTAATTCATACCTGTCAGATCTTTACACAGAGGTTAACCTGAATCCATTGTTTTCCCATAGGAAAGTGATATTCCTTCTTGTTCACTTTTACTGTGTAGTTGTTACTGGGCCTGATTGAGTCCATTAGTGCGTCTGTTCAGATTATTTTGAAGAGATGTGAAGCAGTGTACAAACCCACACCTGTTTAGGATGCGAGTGGAACCCAAACCAGTGCACCGGGAGGAAGCCCATAGGTCACAACGAGACCACACAAACTCCACACAGGCAGCACCCGTGGTCAGGATCAAACCCGGGTCTCCGGCACTGTGAGCTTTGAGGCAGCTCTACCAAGAGTCAAGAGTGTTTTAATGTCATGTGTCCCAGGTAGAACAATGAAATTCTTACTTGCAGCAGCACAACAGAATATGTAAACATAGTAGGTACACAAAATTGCTGGAGAAACTCAGCGGGTGCAGCAGCATCTATGGAGCGAAGGAAATAGGCGACGTTTCGGGCCGAAACCCTTCTTCAGACTGATGGGGGGTGGGGGGGGGGGGGAAGAAAGGAAAAGGGGAGGAGGAGGAGACAGAGGGCGGACGGATAGGAGGGTGGGAGGAGACAGCTAGAGTGTTAAGGAAGGGGAGGAGACAGCAAGGGCTAGCAAAATTGGGAGAAGTCAATGTTAATGCCATCCGGACGCAAGGTCCCCAGGGTGAGGTCCCCATATGAGGTGCTGTTCCTCCAATTTCCGCTGTTGCTCACTCTGGCAATGGAGGGGACCCAGGACAGAGAGGTCGGATTGGGAATGGGAGGGGGAGTTGAAGTGCTGAGCCACCGGGAGGTCAGGTTGGTTATTGCGGACTGAGCGGAGGTGTTCGGCGAAACGATCGCCCAACCTGCGCTTTGTCTCCCCGATGTAAATCAGCTGACACCTAGAGCAGCGAATGTCAACATAGTACACTGAACTGTGTACATACATAGTACGCAACAGCTGTGCCACTGCGCTACCCAAGATTAATATTGTTTCTTGTACTCCATGTTTCTGAGCAGTCCCTTGAGATTGAGACTGAGCTACTGTACTCCCATCCTCTCTAGTTTTAACCAGGGCCTTTCCAACTGCCCTATGTTAAATGCAATATTCACAATGAGGCTGAATAAGTGTTTAGTACAGGTTCATCTTCAGCCTTATGAATGCCAACTTTATGCATCTGTGTATGTACTCCTGGATAATGAATGCTTTTATAAAATCAAGCTATCGTTAGGTTATGTCAGATCAAAGATTATGCATTCATCTTTAGATCCTTTAGAAAGGAGGTGAGGAGGAATTTATTTAACCAGAGGGTGGTGCATCTGTGGAATTAATTGCCACACTCAGCTGTGGAGACCGAGTCTTTGTGTGTTTTTGAAACGGAGAGGAATACGTTCTTGATCAGTAAGTGTATCACAGGTTACAAGAAGGCAGGAAAATGCGGTTGGGAGGGAACGATAGATCAGCCATGGCAGAGTACTGAATGGCCTAATTCTGCTGCTATGCCTCATGATCTTATGCTCCTAAATAATGTGTACAAATCCCTGCAAACGTGTTGGAAAGAGTTCCTAGTCTGCTGCCACACGTGCCTGGTCACTTAAGTGAAGTAAAGATGTGCATTATGTGAAACCAAACACTGTATCATAAATAGTGCAGAAAAAGAGGGGAAATGCTAGCAATGTTACAAAATTTTGAGATTTAAAAAATCAAGTCTGCAATTTATCCCATCAGATAAAGCATAACAATAAGTTTAATTTGACACCAAATTCACTTTCATATCTCAAGTATTAAAAAAGTTATGACCATTTTCATACTCGGAAAAGAGCATCTTGTTCCCTATTGATTTTTCAATGGACATTACAAAAAAGCTGTGATCTTGGATAGTCAACAGGCCATTTCTTAAGGAAAGATTAACATTTTTAAATAGCCTAAGTGTCCAAAGATTATTCACAAATAATTCACAATATAACATGATTTTTATATCTAATTTACATTAATTTATAGGCCAAATGGAAGGAATTTAGTGTTCAATTGCTGTAAATTAATGCCCATTTAAATCGGCTTTCTAGTGGGTTCCTGTGGAACGCGCCGGTTTAGAACGTTGACATAGCGCTGGATTAGTGCCCTCAAGTGCCGAGAAAAATACTGCGGGATATAAAAAGCCCAAAATGAGCTATTCGTTATAGATAATTTGATATATAGGGTTATATATATGGCCCATTTAATGTAAAAATAAGGTACATACCTTTAATTGTTTGCTCTATAAAACCCTGGGGCTGCGAATGGTTGCGAGATGAAACAGTAATTTTAAATCTATTAGAACTATATTATCGAGGCCTATAAAACTAATAATACCTTTTGCGACCGGGTCTTGCAGCGATTTTTCGTTAATGATTTACTAGGCTGAACATGTGCGATTAGTACAGCCTAGTAAAAATCGCGTTTTAAACCCGCCCCCTCCAAACAGCGCCAAAATCGCCGACCTGGCTGAGGGCAGATCCCCAATGGCGATTCAGGTAGGTTTTGTAACATACCTAAAATGCTGAGTAGAAGCAAGGGGAAAATAACAGGAAGGGAGAAACGGTAAAGGGCCTGTCCCACCTAGGCAATCTTTCAGCGGACTGCCGGAGACACTCAATTCCCCGGCACTCAACTGAAAAACCTGGAACTAGAAGGGCAATTGTCAGAGTGGAATGTGGGAACTCCTTGCGACCATGAAGGAAACTCACCAGAGAACACCAGCGACCATGTGGCGGGCGCAGAATCTCTTGCATTCGCCTAAAAAGTCGCCTAAGTGGGACAGGCCCTTGAGGATTGTATTTTTTGTTTTACAAGCAGTTTAACGGTCTCATCTGTTTCTTGTTCTTTGCAGCCCCTTGTATACCAGAAGGCGTGAAAGCATCCACTGACTGTTTATCCCACGTTGTGACCATTTCATGGGAATTGGCATTGGGAGCCCAAACATACGAGGCAGAGTTAGTGGGAACGAATGGAAGCAAGTACAGCTGTAACGCCTCAACAACCAGCTGCATCATCTCTGAGCTACAATGCGGCATAGGTTTCATCGTGTTCGTTATTGCTTACGGCAAGGAATGCGACAGTGGCAGATCTTACTATGCCATCGCGGAGACAGGTAGAATGCATTGCTGTCTTTCCATTTACTTGCATTTTAATTACCCGTTCATTGCAATTAATGTTTAAAGTTGAATACCGGGCAATGCAGGTCTTCCTGCGTCTTGAAAGCCAGGGTCACCTGTTGTGACAAACAGCTGCAGAGGAGTCATAGAGTCGTGCAGTGTGGAAGCAGGCCCTTCAGCCCAACTTCGGGATCGAACCCGGGTCTCTGGCACTGTAAGGCAGCAACTCTACCACGGTTCCACCGAGCCGCTAATCTTGCTCTCTTTGACAAATATTTTGGCCATTATCTTCACGTCTGTTGGCTTTGGGCTCTGGGACACTCCCCCCCCCCCCAGCAAATCTCCCTCCCAATTTATTGGTTCACCTCCAGTTCAGATGCAGTGCATCCTCCTTTAACAGGTCACCCCTACCCCAGTAGAGATCCCAATGATTCAAAAACCAGAGCACCTGACTCCCTACACCAGCTCCTCTGCCAGACATGCATCGGACCTATCCTTCCATTTTGTTCTACTATCACATGGCACTGGGAATAATCCAGAGATTACCATCCTCAAGGCTAAGTCTGAAAAACGTCACCTATTCCTTCCCTCTGAAGATGCTGAGTTACTCAAGCACTTGTGTAGGAAGGAACTGCAGGCGCTGGGTTACACTGAAGATAGACACAAAATGCTGGAGTAACTCAGCGGGAGTGGCAGCATCTCTGGATAGGGCTGGATGACGTTTTGGATTGTGACCCTTCCTCAGCAATGGCAGCCTGTGTGTGACTGGTGGTTTACCTCAGGGATTGGTGTTGGGCCCATTGCTGTTTGTGGTTTGTGTTAGCAATTTGAATGAAGATGTGCAGGGCATGGTGGGTGGGCTTGTAGAGGTGGGTGGTGTTATGGATAGTGCAGCTATTTGTTAGCGGTTGCAGTGGGATAAACATCTTGATCGGTTCGGCTGATGCAGTTTGTTGCAGGTAGGTATGGGAATGTTGCATTTTGGTGGGTCAAGGTGGGATGGGACCTTCACGGTGGGTGGTTAGGCCTGGAGCAGGGGGATCTGGGGGGTGCTAATGCATCATTCCTGGGGGTGGCATCACAGTTCGGCACGGACGGGTTGGGCTGAAGATCCTGTTTCCGTGCTGTATGGCTCTCTATGGCTCTCCAATATTGCATTGTATTGTAATTAATTTATTAGCCAAGTACGTAAAAACATACAAAGAATTTGATTTCCGATACAGCCATACCAAAAAAGAATCAAGACACAACTACATAAAAATGAACATAAACATCCACCACAGCGCACTGTGATGGAAGGCAATAATGTGTTATCTTCTTTCCTCCTTCCCTCCTGCGGTCGGGGCAGTCGAACCATCCATAGTCGGGTCGATCAAAGCTCCCTCAGCCGGTGATCGAAGCTCCCACATTGTGGCGATTAAGTCCCGCGTCGGGGCGATCAAAGCTCCTGCAGTCGGAGCTCCCGTAGTCGATCCCTAACCAAGGGACCGCCAGCTCCACAATGTTAAATCCGCAGGCTACCGCGGTTGGAGCTCCCAAAGTCGATCATAGAAACATAGAAAATAGGTGCAGGAGTAGGCCATTCGGCCCTTCGAGCCTGCACTGCCATTCAATATGATCATGGCTGATCATCCAACCCAGTATCCTGTATCTGCCTTCTCTCCATACCCCCTGATCCCTTTAGCCACAAGGGCCACATCTAACTCCCTCTTAAATATAACCAATGAACTGGCCTCAACTACCTTCTGTGGCAGAGAATTCCAGAGATTCACCACTCTCTGTGTGAAAAATGTTTTTCTCATCTCGGTCCTAAAAGATTTCCCCCTTATCCTTAAACTGTGGCCCCTAGTTCTGGACTTCCCCAACATCGGGAGCAATCTTCCTGCATCTAGCCTGTCCAACCCCTTAAGAATTTTGTAAGTTTCTATAAGATCCCTAATAAAGGGACTGCCAGCTCCACGATGTTAGGCTGCAGTGCAGACGGAGATACCATGTGGAAAAAGTTGCATCTCCATCGAGGAACGATATTTTAAAACGTTTCCCCCCCACCCCCCACATTAAACTAAACTAAAGATCCACTAAAACATACATTTATCAACAGACTAAAAACACCAGAAGGGAAGGACAGACAGACTATTGGCGAGGCTGCCATCGTAAGACTATAAACAAAGTAATAATTTTTAAAGTATTTGTAAAAGATGTACATTTAGCCAACTGAAATGTATTATTCAGAGCATGCGTTAGTATCTAAATTATAACTCTGAAGGTTTCTGGCGACATGTCCTACAAATAAGGCAAGATTTGCTGCTGTATTATAACCTATTAAGATTCTGTTTATTAAAGGGAGAAATCACCAAAGCATAAAGAATTTTAATGATTATTGCATTTTGAAAAGATAACTTGTATATAGCTACGTTTGCAGAGATGATGGTTCTGATTTAATAGATTCTGTGATGTGCAGTATAAAAATATCGCAGTAGCTACCCTCACTGCAATGAAACGGTCTAGAGCAAATGCTTCAATAAATGACATAATTGTAAATAATTGTCTTATTCTCCAGCACCCTGCACCCCATCAAGCATTCATACTCAGCTGGACTGTAATACAAATAAAGCAAACATTACTTGGGATAAATATGATGGTGCAATTCACTACATGGTCTCTGTCAATGGAAGTGACGGGAGTCAATTGAAATGTGCCTCGGTGCACACTATCTGTTGGTTATCAGACCTGACGTGTGGCCAGACATACACTGCAACTGTCATTGCCTCAAATTACATGTGCAACAGTACTCGAAGCTCTCCGGTTAATATTCAGACAGGTAATTAACGTATTGTGTTGAATAAACTAAAGATTTAGCAATGCATCGACCATAATTGTAGAGGAATGTTGAAAGGTTTTATGTTGTGAGTTGGGTTAAACTAATAACTACTGCGAGACATAAAAATAAAGTGTGGTATGATATAGATGTTGTCTGTAGTAGCCATAAAGAACATGTGTAAATCTCTAACTTCAAGTAACCCCCTTGCATCCCCCCCTCTCTCTATCCCTCCCCCACTCAAGTCATGCCTGAGGCTTTGCTTCTGTTTGTGGTGTTTTTGATGTTTCTTTATTTTACATGTCTTTTCCTACTATTTCTTTTGTTTTATTTTGGTGTGTACCCAGTTGATTAGTGCTAACAACTGGCAGCTATGTTTCTTTAAATAAAATTATTATTATTATTTTTTAAGTCATACATCTTCAGCCTTTTAAGTTCATATCGCAACTTGTTTATATCTCTCTAACATCACCGTTTCCTTTATCTCCCATTTTGCATAGCTTTCATTCCCCTGACTCTCAGTCACCGAAGAAGGAACTCAGTCCGAAGAAGGGACCGACCCGAAATGTCACCTATTCCTTCTCTCCTGAGACGCTGTCTGACCCGCTGAGTTACTCCA
Organism: Leucoraja erinaceus; assembly: GCF_028641065.1. Lineage (NCBI taxonomy): Eukaryota > Metazoa > Chordata > Chondrichthyes > Rajiformes > Rajidae > Leucoraja > Leucoraja erinaceus. The sequence goes on along the minus strand of NC_073386.1, from coordinate 55,834,505 downwards.
GCTTTATTGTGTCTATCTTCCATGTTGAGGAGTAGGGTACTGGAATCTGCCAGCGGAGACCTAGTTCTCACTCATGGACCACTCCAATTTGGACAGACTGTGGTTGCAAGGCCTTGAGGTCAATTGCATGCCACTGAGGTGTACAAGTGATGGGTTGGATCAAACATGTCCACTTTATTTACCTATTTTAATGGTGCTGATGTAATTGTAACAGGGAATGGATACCCTGTTTATTTTTTTATAATAATCGGCCTCCTGCCCTATAATCTCTGAAGGTAGACACAAAAAGCTGGAGTAACTCAGCGGGACAGGGAGCATCTCTGGAGAGCAGAAATGGGTGACGTTTCGGGTCGAGATCCTTCTTCAGACTGACAGTCACGGGAAAGGGAAGCAAGAGATATAGAAGAAGATGTAGAGAGAGATAAAGGACAACTGAGACGTCACCCATTCCTGCTCTCCAGAGATGCTGCCTGTCCTGCTGAGTTACTCCAGCTTTTTGTGTCTATCTTCTGTTTAAACCGGCATCTGTAATTTCTTCCTACACTATTATCTCTGAATATAGCTTAATGTTCATTGCGGCCTTTTGCTGAAATGGACATCATCTTGCTATGTGGATGGTGTTGTACAAATGAAAGTGATTGTGTTTACTGGAAGATTGATGCTAGTGTGGAGTTAAAACACACCTTTTTTCCTCCTCTGTTCATAGCTCCATGCATTCCGCAGAATGTGGAGGCTCACCTGGATTGTATTACGGGCAGCGCTTCAGTCTCATGGAATCCCAGCCCTGGGGCACTTTCGTACAAAGCCACAGCTGCATGGACTGATGGCCAGTCACCCAGTTGTAACACACAGCAGACTAACTGTGAAATCAAAGACTTAACATGTAGTCAAAACTATACTGTATCTGTTTTAGCACTCAATGAAAATTGCAAGAGTAACCAAACCATCTTTGTGACTCCAAATACAAACTTAAGTAAGTGTTTTGGGCCATTTTGTAGCTGTGATATCTTGTACTATCTTGTACGATCTGTGAGGTCTTTAGTCAAAGGGTGGTGAATCTGTGGAAATCTTTGCCACAGAAGGCTGTGGAAGCCAAGTCAATGGAAGGCAAGTTAATTCTCTGCCTCAGAGGGGGGTGGAGGCCGGTTCTCTGGATGCTTTCAAGAGAGAGCTAGATAGGGCTCTTAAAAATAGCGGAGTCAGGGGATATGGGGAGAAGGCAGGAACGGAGTACTGATTGGAGATGATCAGCCATGATCACTATGAATGGCGGTGCTGGCTCGAAGGGCCGAATGGCCTACTCCTACACCTATTGTCTATTGTCTATTGATATTTTTAAGGTGGAGATAGATAGATTATTGAATATTATGGGTGTCAGATGTTATGGGGAGAAGGCATGAGAATGGGTTTAGGAGGGAGAGATAGATCAGCCATGAATGAATGACGGAGTAGACTTGATGGGCCGAATAGTCTAATTCTACTCTTATTCCTTATGAACTTATGACTTACGACTATCATTTACCAGTCATTTACTTTACCAAATCAAATTGTATTACAATGAGAGATTTTTTTTTCAATACCAAGCAAGGCATGACATTGTGTTTTGAAATTCTTGGATTTAATTGCACCCTCTTTCTCTTGCATGTTGAAATACAGCAGTGTGCCTGCCATTGAAAGCCACCAGCAATTTGAACTGTGAGAATAATGCCCTTGTGGTATCCTGGTCCACCAGTGCCTTGGGGCCATATGTAATTACTGCAGAAGAAAGTAAAGGGCATGTTGCTTCCTACAACACCACAGCAAAAAGCTATCAATTCCCAAACCTGCAATGTGGCGAGTTTTATAACATAGTCATACATGCAGCAAGCAACGAGTGCCACAGCTCTGCGGGCTCACGTTTGTCTTTGAAAACAGGTAATGAAAAAGTTTAATAACGGTTGACTTAATTAATACAAAGCATACTGATTGAGTCTATTGAGGAGGTAACTAAAAAGGTTGATGAGGGCAAAGCGGTAGATGTTGTCTATATGGACTTTAGCAGCGCATTTGATAAGGTTCCACATGGTAGACTGCTCTGGAAGGTTAGATCACATGGGATTCAGGGAAAACTAGCCAACTGAAGAGAGAAGCTGGCATAATGAAAGGAAGCAGAGGGTGATGGTGGAAGGTTGTTTTTCGGACTGGAGGCCTGTGACTAGTGGTGGGCCTCAAGGATCGGTGCTAGGTCCATTGCAACAATGTCCAGAGTGCAGGGAGAGATAGAGGTGGTGGTAAAAGAGAAGGGGCTGTTGCTTTAATGAGTAAGGAAGATGGTACGGCAGTAGTCTGAAATGACATTACTGATGATTCGTCCAGTGAGGCTATGTGAGTGAAGCTGAGAAATGAAAAGGGGATAATCACCTTGCTAGGAGTGTACTTTAGACCCTCAAAAAGCCGTTGGGAATTAGAATTAGAAGATTCAAACAACCTGCTCCAATCAACTTGAACAAATTCCTGTCCAATGCCTCCAAAGTTGGCCTTGCCCCAATTTAGAATTTTGACTTGTGAGACCGCCCTCTTTCTATCCATAACTATCTTAAACTTAATAGAACAATGGTCGCTGGTCCCAGGAGGCTCATCCAGACACACTTCATCCACATGCCCCTCCCAATTTCCTAAGATTAGATCAAGTGTTGCCCCCTCCTGTGTGGGGCCCCTCTACATATTGCCTGAGGAAACATTCCTGAACACACTTGACAAATTCTGCCCCATATAAACCTTTTTAACTCTGACATTCCCAGTCAATATTGGGAAAGTTTAAATCCCCAACGACAACAACCTTATTTGTCCTGCAGCTGCCTGCAATCTCGTGGCAAATTTGCCCTTCTAATTGCCGTTGACTATTTGGGGCCGTGTAGTACACTCCCGGCAAGGTGATCATCCTTTTCCTATTTCTCATATAGTTCCATCCATATAGCCTCACTGGACAAACCATCAATACTGTCACCTCTGACCAGGGTCCATGACATCTTCCTTGATAAACAATAAAGCAACACCTCATCATCTTTGACCCCAGCCTCTATCTCTCCTGAAGCATCTGTACATTGGAACTTTAAGTTGCCAGTCCTGTCACTCTCCTAACCAGGTTTCTGTAATGGCTACAATGTCCTAGTCGCATCTACCTATCCATGCCCTGAGTTCATCTGCCTTACCCAACAGATCTCTTCCATTTAATTAAGTGCAATTCAAACCAACAGCCTTTCCTCGCTCCACGCCTCTCTCCTGCCTATTCTGTCCACCCTCTCATCTGCCTTGGTCTTCCACAAGATCCCACCCCCTTGCTAATCTAGTTTAAACCCGCCCATGTGTCGGAAGGAACTGCAGATGCTGGTTTCTACCAAGGATAGACATAAAATGCCGGAGTAACTCAGCGGGACAGGCAGCATCTCTGCATAAAAGGAATGGGTGACGTTTCGAGTCGAGACCCTTCCTCAGACTGAGCAACCACCCACCCCACCCATGTAGCACTTGCGAACCTGCCTGCCAGGATATTTGTTCCCCTCCAGTTAATATGCAACCCATCCCTCTTTTACAGGTCACCTTTGCACCAGAAGAGATCCCAATGGTTCAGAAATCTGAACCCTGACCCCTGCACCAACTCCTCAGCCACACACTAGCACGTGGCGCTGGAAGCACTCCAGAGATCACTACCATGGAGGTCCTGCTTGTTAGCCTTTTACCTAACTCCCACTACTCATTTTGCAGTATCTCATTCCTTTCCCTACCTATCTCATTTATGCCAACATACTCACTTCCCCTTGAGAATGTCACTTGATCCATATCCATCTATTCCCTGCACTTCCATGTGGGTATCTAAAAGCCACTTAAATGCCACTATCATATCTGCCTCCACCACCACTCCTGGAAATATGTTCATGGTCCCCACCACTCTCTGTGTAAAAGAAACTTTCCCCTCACATCTTCATTAAACATCCTGCCCCTCACCTTATAGATATGCCCTCACAGCTAGTGGTGGACATTTTCACCCTGGGAAAAAAAGTTCTGACTGTCTACCCTATCTATGCCTCTCATCATTTTATATTCTCCTATCAAGTCTCCCTTCAGCGCTCCATAAAAAACTATCCACGTCTATTCAACCTCTCCCTGAAGCTGAAACCCTCCAATCCAGGCAGCATTCCGCTAAACCTCCTCTGCATCCGTTCCAAAACCTCCACATCTTTCTTGAAATGGGCCGACCAGAACTGCATGCAGGACACCAGTTACCGCGTAACCAAAATACTATAGAGTGACTTCCTTCTCTTATATTCAATGCCCCTAGCAAGGAAGACTAGCATACCATATCTAACCACCCTATCTAATTATGCTGCCACCTTTAATGAGCAACTAGACTAAGTGGGACCCGTTGGGTCCCAGCTTCACACGGGAGGGCTGATCTCCCAACGCAATATTCCACCTCTCCACCAATTCCAATATTGTTGGCCAGTGGGGGGAGGGGGGCTTTCTGGAGTGCTAGTATAGGTGTTGTGGGCTGAAGGGACACATAAAATCACATAAAACCACATAAAGGGCACTCACAGTTCAGTAGACACTCAGTGTTGTGTAGATTCCCAGCTCAGACTGAGAGTCATGGCCTTGCCCCCGCCATCTTGCAGCGACTGAGCCACGTCCAGACTTCCGGGTTTTATAGTCCCTCCCCCCCAGAAGGGGCGTGGCCTTCATCATGGTGATTGACAGGAGAGAGAATCTCAAGATTTTTTAAACACTAATATCTCTTTTATTTTTCATCGATGGGAAAAATCCTTGGGGCCTGATCATCGGAGGAGGACTCTGAGCAAGATGGCCAAAAAATCACAGCCATATATGATAGCATTTCTTCTAAAAGCAAACAACAGCAAAAACAGGAAGTGGTCAAGATGAGACTTAATTATATAGACGAACTTGGGCTCCAAGATACCTCTGCACATCAATGATGTTAAGGGTTTTGCCATTAACAGTATACTCTCTCCTTACATTCAACCTCCCAAAGTGCAACACCTCACACTTACACGGGTTAATCTCCATCTGCCATTGCTCTGCCCATTTCTGCAGCTAATCTATATCCCGACAGGTATCCTCACTGTCTGCAACTACTACAATTCTGGTGTCATCAGAAAACTTAATCATCAACCCATCTACATTAACGTCTAGGCCATTTATATATATATATATATATATATATCAATATATATATATATATATATATATATATATATATATATATCACAAATAGTAGAGGTTCCAGCACAGATCCATGCGGAATTCCAATGGTCACTGACCTCCAACCAGAATATCTTCCTTCCACCACAACCCTCTGTCTTCTGTGAGTAAACCAGTTCTGGTTCCATACGACCAAGTCATCGTGAATTCTGTACGTCTTAATCTTCTGGATTAGCCTACCCAAGTCCTGAGAGACCTTATCAAAAGCCTTACTGAATTCCATGCATGGATCAACCACTGCCCTACCTTCATCAATCTCCTTTGTCACTCCCTCTAAAAACTTCATCAAGTTAGTGAGACACGGCCTGCCTAATACAAAGCCATGCTGGCTTTCCCTAATTAGCCCATTCCCTAATTATGGAGACATGGTTACCATCAGTGAACAACTCCAATCTGATGGCAGCTGCAGCAAGGGGGCCTGCAGCTCAATTGGGGATGTGGGATGTCAAATGTTTAGAGCAACATGGGCGATTGCCATGGTGAGATGATCAGAGAATGACTTACTCCACCCATCAATTCAGAACAATGTTAGAAATCAAAAACACGGACATTTTATGACACAGAGAGAGGCTGTTGAGCTCAACATATTTGTTCTGATTGGGAAACATCTACCCAGCTTTATCCCACTTCCAACATTAGGTCTGGGGAATTCTCTGCCCCAGAGGGTGGTGGAGGCTGGTTCTCTGGATGCTTTCAAGAGAGAGCTAGATGGGACTCTTAAAAATAGCAGAGTCAGGGGATATGGGGAGAAGGCAGGAACGGTGTACTGATTGGGGATGATCAGCCATGATCACATTGAATGGCGGTGCTGGCTCAAAGGGCCGAATGGCCTACTCCTGCACCTATTGTCTATTGTCTAACGATAGCTGAACGGCTGTGTAAATGTGAGGAGGGTCTTTATGGCAGTGAATTTCAGACACTGACTACTTGTGAGTGAAGACATTTTTCACCTGACCCTTCTACCAATATTTGTAAATCAATGTCCTCAAATGACTACTGCTCTTTTAAGGAAAATAAATGTTTCCTATTTATGTTTCTCTCATAATATTGAACTGCGTGTGTAGTAAAGTGTGCATGCTCTATTTAATGTGCATTGACAGATATAAATATAGAACTGTTGTTACAGCATAATAATGCTATAACATTCTGTTCAGTGGCTCATCTTGAGGGTTGTTTGATGCAGAATTGATGCTGCACTATAAGAACTTTCAAATATGTTTCCATCCCATTACAATACTGCAGGCTTTTTGGCTGCTGCTGATTTTTGATAAAAGGCATAGTTGCCACGGAGATGTTGTTTTGTAAATAAGTTTGTCCTTGAAGAAGTTGATTTAATTTTAATTTTCAATCTCATTTTCAGTCCCATGTAATCCACAGAATGTCAAAGTGCAACTGGATTGCAATGAAAACACAGCGCTGGTAATATGGGACTACAGTGAAGGAGCACTGTGGTACACTGCCCTTGCGGAAGGAGACAATGGGAACATCATCTCGTGCAGCACATCAGGAACATCCTGTACAACACCCACGTTGCTCTGTGGCCAAATATATTCTGTACACGTTGCAGCATCTGACAGGACTTGTAACCACTCTCTGAGTTCAGTGGTTCAAATTCAGACAGGTAAATCATTGTTTTACTGACCTGTAGTACCTTGCATTCTACAAATAAAGAATCTTCCACCAAACACCTCCATTCTACCTTGTCTCCCCTTGTCCACTCCCTTCTGACTACCTGTGAGACATTTCATGTGCTCTACAACACATCAATAACTTTCAATTGGCCGATGTTTCTGGTTGAGACCCTTCTCCAGTCTGAAGAAAGGTCACGACCCATTCCTTCTCTCCAGAGATGCTGAGTTCCTCCAACATTTTGTGTCTATCCTCGGTGTAAACCAGCATCTGCAGTTCCTTCCTACACGATAACTTTCAATTCTTTGGACCCCACTACCTTATCTTTACCAGGGACAACCTGTCCCTCTATCGCTCCATTCCCCACCAGCGAGGCCTGAGACCCTCTGGTTCTTCCCTGAATAGAGACACAATCAGTTCCACTACTCTAGTACTTCCTCTCCCAGGCCAAACTTGCCCTCACCCTTAACAACCTTTTTCAAGTCAGAGGTGTAGCCATGAGCACCGATGTTCGATCCTGACTATGGGCGCCGTCTGTACAGAGTTTGTATATTCTCGCTGTGACCACATGGGTTTTCTCCGGGTGCTCTGGTTTCCTCCCACACTCCAATGACGAGCAGGTTTGTGGGCAAATTGGCATTAGTAAATTGCCCCTAGTGTGTAGGGTGCGAAAGAAGGATAACAGGGAACTAGTGTATCGATGGTCGGTTTGGACATGATGGGCTGAAGGGCCTGTTTCCACACTGTATCTCTGAAACTAAAACTCAAATGTTTTACTAGATTTGTCAAGATAAATTGCTGCCTTTCAAACCTTTGGAATGCCGACACAATGGTGCAGCTGTAGAGTTGCTGCCTTACAGCGCCAGAGACCCAAGTTGGACCCATGACTACGGGCAGTGGCGGACTGGGTCTAAAGATATTGGTTGCCAGGAGACAAAAGGGGCCCACTTCATCAGGGGCCCACTTGCCATCGGGCAAACAGCCACCCTGGCCAGTCCACCACTGACTATGGGTGCTGTCCGTATGGGTTTTCTCCGGGTGCTCCGGTTTCCTCCCACATTCAAAATACATTGTAGGTTAATTGGCTTCTGTAAATTGTCCCTATTGTATAGGACAGAACTAGTGTATGGGGATCGCTGGCCAGTGCTGCCTCAGTGGGCCTAAGGGTCTGTTTCCACACTATCTCTAAACTAAACATAATTGAGTGGTTAGTCTACCAGCCCTCCCATTAATGTGAACCTTAAATCATTTTTGATGTTTCACTACTATTTCATTGTTAATTGCAACCATAAATTCTAGATTTTTTTTTAAATTTCAGGTGCCATGCATTAATTTTCAATAAAATTCTGACATTACGTTAACCAATTTTGTTTCTCTATTAAATTCAGCCCCCTGCAGTCCCCAGAATATAAGCACTCATTTGGACTGTAGAATGCACATAACATCAGTGTGGTGGGAACATAGTGAAGGTGCAGTGTTCTACACGGCTGTGGCGAAAGGAATGGAAGGAGACAGATACTCGTGCAATACAACCGAAGCAAACTGTGAGATCCTGGGCCTCCCATGCGGCCAGATATACACCATAACTGTGTTAGCAATGGATGAGAATTGCACCAGTTTACCAAGTTCAGCTGTAGAAATTGAGACAGGTAAAAATAGTGCTTTTTTATTTACCAAAATACTAAAGTCCTGAGAAGTCAGGAATAGTGTGAATCATTAGAGAATTATAACACTGTGTGCATCAATAATTATACCTTGCATTTTGTTTCTTACTAGCAGTGAGTAAATATTTGCCATAAATTCAGCTATCAGGCGTTAATTCCATTGCAATGATCGGAATTTGTTACATGATTTATTTGCGTTCAGTATTGTGATTTATTTTATTGTATGCTTTCTCCCTTGCCCAGTACCTTGTATCCCACAGTATGTGGTCGCTCACATTAACTGTGGAAATAACACCATCTCGGTGTTTTGGGATCCCAGCAACGGCTCAGAGTCATACCATGTAACAGCACAAGGAATCAATGGCCATTGGGCCTCCTGCAATACAACAGGCACTGAATGTGAGGTCTCTGATGTGTACTGTGGACTGCACTACTATATAACTGTAGAGGCAATCCGCATGGAGTGTAACAGCTCACAAAGCTCCGCTTTAACAGTTAAAACAGGTAGGTTCAGGAAAATGTGTAATAGTCAATCAGATTCATACAATCACACAGCACTGAAACGGCCCTTCAGCCCAACTTGTCCATCCTGACCAAGGTGCCCCATCTACACCAATCCAACCTGCCCATGTTTGGTCCATATCGCTCTAAACCTTTCGTATCCATGCACATGTTTAAATGTTAATAAAGAACCTGCCTCCTCTGGCAGCTTGTTCCACATATCCACCACCCTCTGTGTGAAAAGTTGCCCACCTGGTTCCTGAAATCTTTCCCCTCTCACCTTAAACCTATGTCCTCTGGTTGGAACATAGAATATAGAAGAGTACAGCACCACCTCTGTCTCTGCCCCTCTCTCTCTGTCTCTGCCCCTCTCTCTGTCTCTGCCCCCTCTCTGTCTGTCTCTGCCCCCTCTCTCTCTCTGCCCTCTCTCTCTGCCCCCCCCCCTTCCCTCTTCCCTCTCCAGACACGCCTGCGAGTTGGGGGCTATGCGTGAGTGGATAGGGCGGGGATGGGGTAAAAGGAGCGAATGAATAATATTAATATAATATCAAGGGGGTGGTTAGTGAGTGTGGGGGGGGGTGGTTAGTGAGTGTGGGGGGGGGGGGGTGGTTAGTGAGTGTGGGGGGTGGTTAGTGTGTGTTACGCTGCAGGCTGCCCCCCACTGCAACCGCGCGTTGAGGGGACGGGTCTCCCTTGGTCTAGTCTCCTTTAAACTTCAACCCTCTCACTTTACAGTTATGCCCACTAGTTTTTAATATTCCCTTTCAGGGAATATGATTCTGACTGTTTACCCTATTTATGCTTCGCATAATGTTATATACTTCCTGCTTTCCAGCGAAAGCAATCCAAGTCCGTCCAACCTCTTCCTGTAGCTAATAACCCCAAATCCAGACCGCATTCTCGTAAACCTCCTCTGGACCCTTTCCAAATCCAGCACATCCTTCCTCTAATGGGGCGACCAGAACTGTACGCAATACTCCACATGCTGCCTAACCAAAGACCTATAAAGTTTCACCATGACTTCAATTCATAGAACATAGGACATAGCACAGTACAGTACAGGAGCAGGCCCTTTGGCCCACAATGCTTGTGTTGAACATGATGGCTAGCTGAACTGATCTCATCTGCCTACATGATCCTTATCCCGCTATTCCCTGCACTTCTATGTGCCTATCTAAAATGTTCTTACATGCCACACTTTGTATCTGCCTCCAACACTACCCTTGACAATGCTTTCCAGGCCTCTACCACCCTGTGTAAGAAACTTGCCCCGTGCAAGTCCATTAAACGTTCCCCCTCTCACCTTATAGCTATGCCCTTTAATGTGAACATTTCCACCCTGGGGAGAAAGGTCTGACAATCAAAAAGGTCTAACAAACTAAAGTCCAAGTAAACATCACCCTCCCACAAATGTAAGGGCCAAATTCTGCACACATTATGTGGAATTCTGGCTCTTTTGCATGTTACCGTTATGTGGCTCAGTTCTTATATAGCTATATAGTCATAGAGTGATACAGTGTGGAAACAGGTCCTCTGGCCCAACTTGCCCACACCGGTCAACATGGCCCAGCTACATTAATCCCACATGCCTGGGTTTGGTCCTTACCCCTCCAAACCTGTTCTATCCATGTACCTGTCTAACTGTTTCTTAAACGTTGAGATAGTCCCAGCCTCAACTACCTCCTCTGGCAGCTTGTTCCATACACCCACCACCCTTTGTGTGAAAAGGTTACCCCTCAGATTCCTATTAAATTATTTCCCCTTCACCTTAACCTATGTCCTCTGGTCCTCGATTCACCTACTCTGAGCAAGAGACGGTGTGCATCTACCCAATCTATTCCTATCATAATTTTATACACCTCTATAAGATATACCCTCATCCACCTGCGCTCCAAGGAATAGAATCCCAGTCTAATCAACCTCCCTGCAGCTCAGACCCTCTAGTCCTGGCAACATCCTTGTAAATCTTCTGTGTATCCTTTCTAACTTGTACAATGGGTTCAGTTTATTAATCTTTCTCGTTGCAGTACCGTGTGTGCCGCAGAATGTTGACGCTCACATGGACTGTGATGTTGGGCATATGTCGGTCTCCTGGGAGTTCAGTGAAGGTGCAATATCATACGTGGCTACTGCAGAAGGCAGCAACGTGCAGCAATGCAGTGCCAATGATACACTGTGTGATATCACCGACCTGCACTGTGGAGAGACCTACACCCTCTCAGTTTTTGCGATTGATGACACCTGCGACAGTGCTGAAAGTCCTTCCGTCACAAGGAGAACAGGTAAATGCAGAGAAGTTTGATGTTTCAGTCACGATAGAGAGAGAGAGGTGAAGGAGTTGCTCTACTAATCAGGGAGACTGTCTTGGCAGCACTAAGAGAGGATATACTGGAGGGTTCATCCACTGAGGTAATTTAGATAGAGCTTAATAATAAGAAAGGTGCAAACGCTAGTTGGATTGTACTGCAGGCCCCCGAATAGCAAGCAGGAGATAGTAGAAGAGATGCATAGACAAATTACCAAAAGATGACAAAGCAACAGGGTTGTCTTTGTGAAATATAGCTTCCAGAATATTGACTTGCTCAGTGCCAAATGCTTAGACATAGCAACATTTGTGAGGCGTATCCAAAAGAATTTCTTGAAACAATGTGCGGACAATGCAATCCCAGAAGAGAACATGCTGGTCTTTTAGTTTAGTTTAGTTTAGAGATACAGCATGGAAACAGGCCATGCGATCCACTGAGTAGACACCGACCAGCGATCACCCGTACACAAGTTCGATTCTACACACTAGCGACAATTTATAGACACCAATTCACTTACAAACCTGTGCGTCTTTGGAATGAGGGAGAAAACTGGAGCACCCAGAGAAAACCCACATGGACAACATCCTCTCCACATCCACTCTATCCAGGCCTTTCACTATTGGGTAAGTTTCAATGAGGTCCCCCTTCATCCTTCTAACTTCCAGCTAGCACATGGCCAGTGCTGTCAAACGCTCATCCTACATTAACCCAATCATTCCCACGATCATTCTCGTAAACCTCCTCTGGACCCTCACCAGCACCAGCACATCCTTTCTCAAATATGGGGCCCATAAACTGCTCATTATACTTCAAATGCTGTCTGACCATATTATGGCCACTACCTCCTAGGAGTTCCTTTACCTTAAGCTCCCTAATCAAATCTGTTTGTTACACAATACCAAATACAGAATTGCCTTTTCCTAGTGGGCTCAACTACAGGCTGCTCTAAGAAGCCACCGTGTAGGCTTGAAGATGCTCGAGGGCTGAGGGTCCTCTAAAACTGCCTTTATCTCTATCCTCCTGTCTGCTTCATTTGCACTCACACCTTCCTCCTGACCACAGACCAAGTTGGAAGCAGCTACTCCGACAGGCGTGCCTGCCTCCAGAAATCTCCAGTCATTCTTCTAAGCTCTCAATAATACATAAGATCATAAGGTCATCATAACATCATTTTGGCCCACCAAATCTACTCCGCCATTCAATCATGGCTGATCTATCTCTCCCTCCTAATCCCATTCTCCTGCCTTCTCCCCATAATCCCTGACACCCGTACTAATCTAGAATCAATCTATCTCTCCCTTAAATATATCCACTGACTTTGTCTATACAGCCTTCTGTGGCAAAGAAATTCCACAGATTCACCACCCTCTGACGACAGAAATTCCTCCTGATCTCCTTCCTAAAAGAGGTCCTTTAATTCTAAGGCTATGTCCTCTAGTCCTAGACTCTTCCACCAATGAAAACATCCTCTTCTCATCCACTCTATCCAAGCCTTTTACTATTCTGTTTGTTTCAATGAGATCCCCCCCTCATTCGTCTAAACCCCAACGAATACAGGCCCAGTGCTGTCAAATGCTCATCATAGGTTAACCCAATCATTCCTTCAAGTCAAGTCAAGTCAAGTTTATTCATCACATACACATACGAGATGTGCAGTGAAATGATAAGTGGCAAATCTTCCTGGGAAGATTTTTGTAAACCTCCTCTGGGCCCTCTCTTGAACCAGCACACCTTTCCTCAGATATGGTGCCCAAATTGCTCACAATATTCCAAATGCGGCCTGACCAGCGCCTTATAGAGCCTCAACATTGCATCCCTGTTACAGGCAACGTCTACTCAGTCTCTCCTCACATTGCAAACCTCCTCCCATCCTGGGAATCGGTCTCATCAACCTTCTCTGCACTCATTCTATGAGAGTTTTTATTTTTTGGGTAAGGAACCCACAACTATATATCAAGCTCTGGGTGTACTTGCAGCAAGCCCCAATATAACGGCAATCATTCAATAACCTCAATGCTGCTCAACAACTTCTCCTCATCTCTTCCCTTTGCATTTTTCAGCCTCGTGTATCCCACAGAATCTCGATGTCCAACTCCACTGCGACACAAACGGTGCTTCAGTGTTGTGGAGCCACACTAAAGGTGCAGTGTCTTACTCCGCCACAGCAGAAGGAAGCGATGGACACACAGTTTACTGTGAGACAGTCAATACGGAATGTCAGATAGTGAACCTGTACTGTGGACAGCTGTATAATGTAACCCTGACAGCACTGGACGAGGTGTGTGACGCCTCACAAAGCTCTCGGCTTGAATTCAACACCGGTAGGTCTGTTGCATTGAATAGAGTGATTGAAAACCTGTCCAACTAATCCACTCAGTTATTTTTGCATGTCTTTCATTCATTTGTTCTATATCTCTCTATATCATCGTTTATATCTCTCGTTTCCCTATCCATTGACTCTCAGTCTGAAGAAGGGTCTCGACCCGAAATGTCACCCATGCCTTTTCTCCAGAGATACTGTCTGAGCCTCTAAGTTACTCCAGCTTTTTGAGTCTAACTTCGGTTTAAACGAGCATCTGCAGTTCCTTCCGACACGCTCACTTAATGTGCTTATAATAACCATATAACCATATAACAATTACAGCACGGAAACAGGCCATCTCGACCCTTCTAGTCCGTGCCGAACACATAATCTCCCCTAGTCCCATATACCTGCGCTCAGACCATAACACTCCATTCCCTTCCCATCCATATAACTATCCAATTTATTTTTAAATGATAAAAACGAACCTGCCTCCACCACCTTCACTGGAAGCTCATTCCACACAGCTACCACTCTCTGAGTAAAGAAGTTCCCCCTCATGTTACCCCTAAACTTCAGTCCCTTAATTCTCAAGTCATGTCCCCTTGTTTGAATCTTCCCTACTCTCAGTGGGAAAAGCTTTTCCACGTCAACTCTGTCTATCCCTCTCATCATTTTAAAAACCTCTATCAAGTCCCCCCTTAACCTTCTGCGCTCCAAAGAATAAAGCCCTAACTTGTTCAACCTTTCTCTGTTTGTTTGAGGATTTCACACGGACTGAAATTGCCGCACTTTGTTTTTTTTCTATATGTTTAAATCAGTTCACTACTGTTGTTGAGACACATGCAGATGATTTGATTATGTCAAGTGTTTTTTCTTCTTCTTGTGTATGGCGTGCACAGCCTAAAGTTGTAGATCGAGGGTCGACATCCAGGCCAGGACAGCATCAGTTGCTGCGTGGATGGCTTTGATGCCACCAGGGAAAAGCCTCAGTGAGCAGTCATTCACGATGTGTGGGATGGTCTGGTCTGGATGTCCCGCAGACAAATAGATGTCAAGTGCTGTCTTCATACTTCATGAACTGGCGTTTGCAAAGTTGTGCTTGCTGAATTGGTAACCTCTACTGTTTTCAGCTACAGGTTGTTCAGATTTCGACAGTCTGTTTGCTGATCCAAAAAATCCCTGCACTCCCAATATGTCAGTACCACGCATGTGTTGTAATTCCTGCAGTGAAACACTAGAATGATTATCTCCACAACCAGTTATGCCAATGCAATCATGATGGTGGCGTTGCATTTATTTGGAGATGTAGCATGAAAACAGACACTTCAGCCCACCGAGTCCACGCTGACTATCGATCCACATTACTTCTATGTTATCCAACTTTGCATCCGCTCCAGACACACTGTACAGCGGCCAATTAACCTACAAACCCGCACACCTTTGGGATATGAGAGGGAACCAGAGCGCCCAGAGGAAACCTACGCGATTACAGGGAGAACGTGCAAACTCCACACAGACAGCATCCAAGGTCAGGATCGAACCTGGGTCTCTGGCGCTGTGAGGTAGCGGCTCTGCCAGCTGCACCACAGTCCCACCCCAGGGAGAAGTCTGGACAAATTGTTGCTGAAAAGAGTGGAGCTTACAAATCAGCCAACGCAACAGTGTCTTCCTTTGAGAGAGTCTTTTTGCTGTAAAAACATCTCAACTTTTTCTTTCTTGACTGTTGCGTTAGTAGAAGTAAAATGTATGTTATTGAAAGTACATTTTTCAAAGGGTCGTAAAATATTTTTCATGGGTACCAAAATATTCAGCATAGCTCTGATTGTGTACATTTGTATTGTAGACATTCACCCACTTGTCATAATCTGTTTATGTTTCTGTACTTTGCAGCACCTTGTGCACCAGAGGGCATCTACACCAGTCTGAACTGTGACACCAAGAGTACATCAGTGGCCTGGGAGGAGAGTGATGGGGCGATGTGGTACATTACAACAGCAGAAGGACAAGATGGACACATTTCACTGTGTAACACAACGGGGACAAGCTGTGAATTCATGGACCTGCACTGTAGTCAAACGTACTCACTAACTGTAACAGCGATGGACAGTTACTGTCAGAGTATAAGTGTCGTTATTGAAACTGATCCAGGTAGGATTTCTAAAGATCTTTTTGATTTGTGGGAATGCTGCAATTGAAACTACTTGTCTGATATCTAAAATGCCAACAAGGCTGGGCAGCACAGGATTGTTCTTGTAGTATAAGGATGGCAGCTAATCCCAGGACAATTTATGTATCCCTAGTATGGAATTGCTCCTCAGACCCAACATGAGAGGCATTTTGAAATTACTCCCAGTGCAGTGTCTCATTAGACAATGGCTGGAAATTAGCTTTCGATGTCTACTTGTGTAGGTTGTTACACTGCAGCTTTATCTTTTAAATTTATGTTAAAAACCCTTTCCTGAAGCTGTGCTTCAATGTCTTTCCTGAAGGTTAATCATCTCAGTCGCAGGACTCCACAAAAGGAGCCCCTCACAGATGTACCGAACACTCTGCTCTACACGTCTTTAAGGCAGAGATAGATAGATTATTGATTAGTACTGGTGTCAGGGCTAATGGGGAGAAGGCAGGAGAATGGGTTGAGGAGGGATAGATAGATCAACCATGATTGAATGGCGGAGTAGACTTGATGGGCCGAATTACCTAATTCTGCTCCTATCACCTATGAATTCATGTCTCCCCAGAGCCTTGCCATTCACTGCGGAGGTCCTGCCCTGGTTAGACTTCTGAAAATGCAACACTTTGCAATTCTCCTGTTAAACTCCATCAACCATTCCTCAGTTTTAGAATAGAATCGGTTTTAGAATAGATAGGAACAAACAATTACAATGAGAACATAGTTTGCTTCCTGCTTGTTAGTTTGAAGTACATGACAGACATATTCACATCACTACATGTTCATCAGGTTTGGACAATCTTATTGATTTAGAATATTTCATTTGGATTAGTATCAGGACCAGAGCATTTTCACAAGGTACCAATTTATTTTTGGACCAATTCAGGGCTCAGTCATAAGTTATACTCTCAATGAATTGAACATCTCCAACTAGGAATCTAGTTATTGCAATTGAATCTCTGCATAGAAACATAGAAATATAGGTGCAATAGTGGGCCATTTGGCCCTTCGAGCCAGAACCACTATTCAATATGATCATGGCTGATCATCTAAAATCAGTACCCCTTTCCTGTTTTTTCCCCATATCCCAGGGTTCCTTTAGCCCTAAGAGCTAAATCTAGTATCACATCCAACATGTGTTTATTTTCTGAGGACACAAATGAAAGAAAATCAGTCAACCCTGTTTCTCTCAGCAGATGCTGTCTGATCTGTTGAGTATTTTATGTTTAATTTCAGAATTGGAGCACCTGCCATTTTTACTTTTCAAAATCATTCAGTGGTTGACAGAATTGAAACAAATGGCAGAATAGACTCAAGATAAATAGGATTTTCCAAAGTACTTCCCTTCTCTGTGATAAATGTCAATTTCAAGAAGCCAATGTAACTCACACTTTTGTAACTTGTATAAAAATGCAAACATTTTGGATGGACATTTAAAAACATTTCTCTAAAGTTATCGATAATCAACTGGACCCAGATCCAAAATTAATAATATTAGGATTATCAGAAACTTTATGATAAGCCAGAGACACTTTCTTGATTACAGTTTAATAACTGGAAAAAAATTAATACTTAAATTTTGGAAAAACCCAACAACCCCCACAATTAAAATGTGGATTACGGAAATGACCGAGACCTTGCATTTGGAAAAAATAAGATTTGTCTTAATTGACAAACGAGAACTATTTTTAAAAATATGGTCTCCATTTATTGAATTTTTTAAAATTAAACTGGTTTAACACAAAATTAAAGTCATAACTTGAGTTTAGGGTTGGACGAACAACTATACTCAACATCTCCCGGATCTATCTCCACAATCTTTATATTTGTAATATCCTTTCTTTCTTGTTCTTCTTTCTTTTCTATTAGTTTACAGTTTCTCGTATCTCTTTCTTTCTCTATTTTCTTTTCTTTAAAAAAAACTTTAAAAATTGAAGCTATGTAAGAACTCTGTAACCGGTTTGTCTTTTATTATCATTTGTACATTTGCTTTTAATAAAAACATTATAAAAATAAAAAAAAGAATAGACTCAAGAGGCTGGATTGTTCACTCCTTTAGTTTAATTCAGAGATACAGCGCGGAAACAGGCCTTTCAGCCCATCGAGTCTGTGCCGACCAGCGAATCCCCGCACATTAACACTGTCCTACACACACACACTAGGTACATTTAAAAAAATTATACCAAGGCAATTAATCTACAAACCTATACGTCTTTGGAGTGTGCGAGGAAACTGAAGATCAGGAGAAAACCCCTGCAGGTCACGGGACGAACTTACAAACTCTGTATAGTCAGCACCCGTAGTCAGGACCCGTAGTCTGGCGCTGTAAGGCAGCAGTTCTACCACTACGCCACCGTTCCGTTCCAATGTCCCTCCCAATGCATTGTTTTGCCATTTCAAATGCCACACTGATATCTTATTTATCTTTCCTCTTCTCCAAAAGCTCCTTGTCCCCCTCAGAACGTACACGCTGATAGTGTTGCCCTCACTGCCTCTGTAACGTGGGAGATGAGTAATCTCACAGTGTGGTACGCTGCAACAGCGGAGGGCAGCGATGGACACACGGCCACTTGTACCACGTCCGAAACAAACTGTGTAATCCCAGATCTTCACTGCAGCCAAACGTACAGCATTTCCGTCCTCGCAATTGGTGAAACTTGCAGCAGTCTCCAAGGCTCCAGTTACGAAATTCATACAGGTAACACACAAAGAGGGTTTCGCTTTACATATCATTTTATGACCTCCTTAGTACATTATAATGCATTTCAGAATTTGATGTTTATTATTCATTAATAAGATTGCCAGTAAGGGTAATGTGTATCGGCGATCATCGGTTGGGAGAATGAGTGTGAGTAAAGGGGCTGTCCCACTGCAGGTGACCTAATCCGCGAGTTAAGAAGAGTGTCTTCGACCTTCAAGCTGAGGGCACTCGCCTGGAAAACCTCGAGCTGGATCGACCGTCCGCGTTGAAACCGCGAGCTGGATCGACCAACCGCGCGCGCACACACACACTCACCATCTCTGTGCTCGCGTTTGGTGAAACCTGCACCAGTCTCCAAGGCTCCAGTAATAACGAAGAAAATATATCCCTCTTTATATCCAGAATGTACAGGATGAATAGTGACTTGGTCTCTTATGGATTCAGAACTGGGTTACTGATAGAAGACAGAGGGCAGAGGTGGAAGGACAATATTCAGGCTGGAGTTCTGTAAGCAGTGTAGGATCTGCGCTGGGACCGCTGCTGTTTGTGATTATATATATATATATAAATGACTTGGACGTAAACCTAGATGGGTCGGTTAGTAAGTTTGCACTTGACACCACGATTGCTGGGGTCATGGTTTGTGAAGAAAGCTGTCAAAGTCTACAGTAGGATATAGATCAGATACAGAAATGTGTGGTGAAACGGCAAATGTGAGGTGTTGCACTTTGGGAGGTCAAGTGTAAGGAGAAAATATACAATTTTACTTCGGAGTCACGTGAGTGACTACGTGAAGAGCCCGTTCAGCACGCATGCGCGGCATTGCGTTCAGCAGTGCAACAGCGGCCACATCAGTAGTCAGGCGCTCCCGCTACAGGTGAAAGAACGGGCCATCAGGTAAGTACCCTGAGGTCGGGTTTTCTTTCACAGGGAGCCTTCTGCTTTTCAGGCAGAGAAGAAAGGCTCTTGGACAAACCGGTCCTCCGCTCGACTCCACGGAGGAACGTTCCATCTGAGAGGGGGCAGCAACAAG
The DNA here is from genome assembly GCF_028641065.1 of Leucoraja erinaceus. Classification (NCBI taxonomy): domain Eukaryota; kingdom Metazoa; phylum Chordata; class Chondrichthyes; order Rajiformes; family Rajidae; genus Leucoraja; species Leucoraja erinaceus. Next base: position 55,814,937 of record NC_073386.1, on the reverse strand, counting down.
GTGGTAGGACCGCTTACTGGGCGCTCCGCTATTCCCCGACACCGTGCCGAGCCCAGCCCGCTAGCGCCTGAGCAGCGGGCTGGAAGTAAAGCTACCGAAGAAGCCCGGCCGGTGGCTTCCGACTTGTCGGACGGGGACATCTCTCCACCCGCACGGGGAGGGGAGACAGCCGCCTGAGCCGCATGGAGCGGCTCCTGGAGCAGGAGCTCCAGCGAGACGTGCTTCGTGAGGGGCGCTCCTGCAGGGGGAGTTCAGGCACTCCCTCCACAGTGCCTTGTGCACTGTCCATTGCTTCCTCCTCACCCGAGGGTAGCTTTGGTGACCAGGACTAGGCTGGTCAAGAAGAGGGGACGCTGGCTGAAGATGTCGGGAGTATGCAAGGGGTGCAGGAACAGGAAGAGCTGCTAGGTGTGATGGACCACTACATGGCAACCCCACGTGCAGGAGGCCGTTAAAGGCCAAACTAGCTGCCAGCATTGACCACCTCTCCAACAGGCCCCTACAGGAGAGGTGGTCAATGAAGCCTTAGTAACGTATACAGAGAAATGTGAGTCCTTTAAAGTGCCGGCTGTAAACAACCAAAACTGGGGGCACGTTGGGGCAAATATTCGGAACCAGGAGCTAAAACTGCAGCGGATCCTCAGGCTCCTGACGTCAGCCATCACATCGTTTGCTCATTCCATGGACAAATACGGAGATGACCACAACCTTCGTAAACCAATCATAAGAACTGCCATAAAATCCTAAATTTGCAGGGTGGTGCATACCCCAGCCACTGAGCCAGACCCACTGCTCTTTGGCAAAAACCTCACAAAGCATATGATGGATATGGAAGAGGCCTTAAAAAACTTTCGGTCTCATGAGGGCAGGCCTGGGACGAGCAAACCAAAAACAATAATTCCCAAGCAGCAGCAACCCTATCGCGTCCACCAGTCAACGTCTACCATATGGGACTGGTGTAAAGCTTGGGGTCCGCATTCTATCATAGAAACATAGAAACATAGAAATTAGGTGCAGGAGTAGGCCATTCGGCCCTTCGAGCCTGCACCGCCATTCAATATGATCATGGCTGATCATCCAACTCAGTATCCCGTACCTGCCTTCTCTCCATACCCCCTGATCCCCTTAGCCACAAGGGCCACATCTAACTCCCTCTTAAATATAGCCAATGAACTGGCCTCAACTACCCTCTGTGGCAGAGAGTTCCAGAGATTCACCACTCTCTGCGTGAAAAAAGTTCTTCTCATCTCGGTTTTAAAGGATTTCCCCTTTATCCTTAAGCTGTGACCCCTTGTCCTGGACTTCCCTAACATCGGGAACAATCTTCCTGCATCTAGCCTGTCCAACCCCTTAAGAATTTTGTAAGTTTCTATAAGATCCCCTCTCAATCTTCTAAATTCTAGAGAGTATAAACCAAGTCTATCCAGTCTTTCTTCATAAGACAGTCCTGACATCCCAGGAATCAGTCTGGTGAACCGTCTCTGCATTCCCTCTATGGCAATAATGTCCTTCCTCAGATTTGGAGACCAAAACTGTATGCAATACTCCAGGTGTGGTCTCACCAAGACCCTGTACAACTGCAGTAGAACCTCTCTGCTCCTATACTCAAATCCTTTTGCAATGAAAGCTAACATACCATTCGCTTTCTTTACTGCCTGCTGCACCTGCATGCCTACCTTCAATGACTGGTGTACCATGACACCCAGGTCTCGCTGCATCTCCCCCTTTCCCAATCGGCCACCGGAAGTCTTCTTTAGACCAGGGCCCAGAGCGGACCCCATGGAAAATGCGCCACCCCCCAACATCACCGCCACGTCAAACAACGTGCAAGACTCGTTGGACTGGCAGGAAACAGAAGAAATACCCATAACCATGGAGGTAGGTGGGTCTGGTTCCTACCAGCGTATAGAAAATAGGGGCTTAATACTAACAGGGAGGAGATTACACCTGTTTAAAGAAGCACTGGATTCTATCACGAGTGATCAGTATATATTCAATGGCATTAGTGGATACAAAATACAATTCATACTAGGAAAATTCAACATTCACCCCAGAGGGTATTTTCCCTCTCAGTTAAAGAAAAACGAGAGGAACAAGCTGAACTGGTGAGATTAATTACAAAGGGTATCATTGGGAAAAACAAAACATGAACCCTTGGAATTTGTATCAAATATATTCACTAAACCCAAAAAAGATGGTGGATATCACATCATCATTGACTTAACTTCACTAAATAGGTTTGTTAAGTATATACATTTCAAAATGGAAACGTTTGTTACTGCCAAACAACTAATTTCCAAAGGATACTTCATGGCAAGCATTGATCTTAAAGATGTTTACTATTCAGTACCATTCTCAAGGATCATCGCAAATACCTGAAATTTACCTGGATGGGGCAGCCACGGCAGTTTAAAGCGTTACCCAATGGGTTAACATCAGCCATAGATTATTCACCAAGATACCAAAACCAGCTCTGGCAATATTAAGAAGACAAAAACATATTGTCATGTCATATCTTGATGATATCTTAATAGTAGGCAAGACCATGGAATTGACTATGTCAGCTGTAACAGCTACCAAACAGTTGTTCGAAACCCTGGGATTGTCTTACATCCAGATAAATCTAATTTGAAGCCATCCACAATCATGGACTACTTGGGCTTCACAATTAATTCAGTCTACATGACTGTAACATTGCCAAGAGACAAAACAGTTGAATCGGCACAACCATGCAACAATTTAATGGTCAATGAATGACCAACTATTCGACAAGTAGCAGAGTAATTGGGAAAATGGTAGCAGCATTTCCGGCTACACAATTCGGACCTTTGCATTATCAAAACTTACAAAGAGCAAAGGTACAGGCACCAAAACGACATGCAGGTCATTATGATCGTGTCATGAAGTTACCCACTGAAGCAATATCAGAACTACAGTGGTGGGCAAAAAACGTTTGGCATAGTTTTCAGCCCTATTATCATCACTAACCCTACGTTAGTTATCCAAACAGACGCCAGTGCTCAAGGCTGGGGAGCAACTAACTCCATATCCAGCACAGGTGGTAGATGGACTAACCCAGAGTCATCATTACCACTTACACTGGGCATTAATTATCTAGAGATGTTGGATGACTTTTATGGTTTAAATGCATATGCATCACTTGCATGTACGGTTACAAATAGATAATACTATGGTGGTGGCCTACATTAACCATATAGGCGGCATAAAATCGTTATCATGCGACAAGTTGGTCAACACAATTTGGCAATGGTGTGTCGAAAGACATATTTGGCTATCAGCAACTTACCTGCCAGGTAAGCTAAATACAGTGGCAGACACCAGGTCACGTAAATTTAATGACAACATCGAATGGATGTTAAACCCCCAAAAATGTTTTTGCAAAAGTTATAAAGCAATATGGCACGCCAGATATCGATTTATTTGTATCAATGCTAAATCACCAGGTACCTATGTATGTCGCTTGGGAACCAGACCCTGAGGCAGCAGCGGTAGATGCGTTCGCGCTGGATTGGGGAAATTCTTCTTCTATGCATTTCGTCCCTTCTGCCTCATCAGTCGGGGACTACACACAATACAAATGGACTCTGCTTCAGGTTTCTTGATACAACCCGACTGGCCTACGCAGCCATGGTTCCCAATACTCCATGACACGGTTGTTGAAACTCCGATGGTATTCCCCAGTGACCCAGAGTTGTTAACACCCAGTGTCGGGCACAAGCCACCCGTGACATGAACAAATCAAACTCCTGGGTTGCAGATTCTGCACAAACCACTTCTGGGACTGGGATTATCAGAACAAACCATCGACACCATGTCAGCATCCCTCCGAACATCCACTAAAAAACAGCACTTGTCCAGCATCAAAAAATGGGAGAAGTACTGCTTGGATACAGGGACCACCTACTCAACCGCTACAGTTACCAACGTACTGGAATTCCTGGCGAACCTTCACCACGATGAAGGACTCAGCTACAGAGCCATCAACACAGCTAGAAGTGCCCTGCCTGTCTATTTAAAACCAGCTCCAGGACAACAGGCTGGTGGTCAAACTAATGAAGGGTATTTACAACTCTAAACCCCTAGACCAAGGTACACCCATATATGGGATGTCAGTGTGGTCCTGACATACCTCAGGGGACAGCCACCAGCCAGATCCCTCAACCTGGAACAATCTATGCTCAAAACACTCATGTTGATGGCACTTGTATCTGCACAGAGGGTCCAGTCACTACACCTATTGCGACTGGACAGCATGCTCACAGCTCCAGACCAGATCTCTGTCGTTATCCAGGGACTGATCAAACAGAGCAGACCAGGAACACCTAATCCAGTCGTGGAATTCCGGGCTTACCCGCCAGAACCACGGTTATGTGCCATGACCCACCTACTGTCCTACATAGACACAACCAAAATATTTGAGGGAGATGAAAAGCCTTGTGGGTCAGTCATAAAAAACCTTATGGTCGGGTGACGAGCCAAACCTTCGAGATGGCTCAAACAGGTGCTAAAAGCTGCTGGGATAAACACTAACATGTACAAATCTCACTCCACCAGGGCAGCAACCACGTCGACGGCCAAAAGAATAGACCACATCCTGGCTACAGCAGGATGGTCGGGGGAAAGACCGTTCAGAAATTTTATAATAAGCTGTTGGCAAAACCTGCTTTATTTACAGAAATTTTATTTACAGACTGCAAATATTTAATTTAAACCCAGGGAAGCAACTTAATTTCATTGTTGTTATTGTTAAAAAATACCATTGTGTTTTTCTACAAACAGATTCATTGGTTGATTACGATAACACACTTCCTCCCTCAAGGACTTCGGCAGTGCGTGAAGTAATAACTTTTACACGGTTTGAAATCACAGAACTTTGAAGTCTTCACGTAGTCACTCACGTGACTCCAAAGTAAAATAGTAAGATTAAACGAGAACTTACCAGTTTGAAGTTTGATCTGCATTTTATGAGGAGTTACGATGAGGGATTACGTGCCCTCCGCTCCCACCCTCAATAATGTGGGTCAACCTGATAACTGATGTCTCCTTTTCTTTACTATGTTTATTTCAATAACTCTGTCTATCTGTGATTCCACACCGCTGCTTTGAAGTATGCCGCGCATGCGTGCTGAGCGGGCTCTTCACGTAATCCGTCATCGTAACTCCTCATAAAATACAGATCAAACTTCAAACTGGTAAGTTCTCGTTTAATCTTACTATTAATGGCATGACCCTGAACAGCATTGATGTACAGAGGGATCATGGGATCCAAGTCCATAACTCCCTGAAAGTGACAATACAAACAGATGCAGGAGTAAAGAAGGCATGTGGTATGTTTGCTTTGATAGGTTGGGGCATTGAGTCTAACAGTCAGCTAGCCATGATGCAGCTTTATAGGACTTTGGTTAGGCTGCATTTGGAGTCATGTGTGTAGTTCTGATCGCCCCATTAAAGGAAGAATGTGGAGGCTTTGGAAAGGGTGCAGAGGATATTTACCTGAATGATTCCTTCATTAGGGGTATTAGCTGCAGGAAGAGGTTGGACAGATTGGAGATTGTTTTCTCTGGAACACCAGAGACCTGACAGAAATTATGGCGGGCATGGATGACGTAGATAGTCCAATCTTTTTCGCAGAATGGAAAAATCAAATAATAGAGGGCATGGTTTTAAGTTGACATTTTAAAGGAGATGTGCAGGGTAAGTTTTTTACACAGACGGTGGTGAGTGCCTGGAACACGCTGCCAGGATTGATGGCTGAACTAGATGTGTTATCTAGTTAACATAGAGACAACCATGGTTTGTAAAGACATGACCAAAATTGCCACGAGGCATTTAAAATATTTTTGGAGAAGGCATATGGTTGTGTAGGGAATGGAGGGATATTGCTTATCTGCAAGTAGATAAGTGATGGTCTTTGTGTCGTTTAGTACAGATATTGGTAGCCCTAGGGTCTTTTCTTGTGGTTTATATTTTATGTTCTATTTAAAACCATTAATCTCCACAAAATATCTTGAGATACTTCAGAATCAAGAGATCAGTTTGTTGAGCAATCATTTTACGAACAGTAGACTTCTGAAAGCAGCATAAACTGAACACCTTCTCAGTATTAGCGAAGTAATTAACTAATTTCTGCCCCCTGACGCTCTTGAATTTCAGGCATGTTTCTGGTGTCTTCTACTGTAAAGACTGACGCAAAAAAAATATTCAGTTAATCCACCAATTCTTTGTTCCTCATTACTATTTTTCCAGAATCATTTTGCAGTGGTCCAATGTCCACTCTTGCCTCTCTCTTACTCTTTATATAGTTTCTAAAGAAACTTTTACTATCCACATTTATATTATTGGCTAGCTTAAATTTCATCTGTTGGTTTTTAAGTTCAAGTTCAAGTGAGTTTATTGTCATGTGTCCCTGTATAGGACAATGAAATTCTTGCTTTGCTTAAGCACACAGAAAATAGTAGGCATTTACTACAAAACAGATAAATGTGTCCATATACCATGATATAAATATATACACACATGAATAAATAAACTGGTAAAGTGCAAATAGCAGAAAGTGGTTATTAATAATCAGAGTTTTGTCCGAGCCAGGTTTAATAGCCTGATGGCTGTGGGGAAGTAGCTATTCCTGAACCTGGTTGTTGTAGTCTTCAGGCTCCTGTACCTTCTACCTGAAGGTAGCAGGGAGATGAGTGTGTGGCCAGGATGGTGTGGGTCTTTGATGATACTGCCAGCCTTTTTGAGGCAGCGACTGCGATAAATCCCCTCGATGGAAGGAAGGTCAGAGCCGATGATGGACTGGGCAGTGTTTACTACTTTTTGTAGTCTTTTCCTCTCCAGGGCGCTCAAATTGCCGAACCAAGCCACGATGCAACCGGTCAGCATGCTCTCTAAGCTTCTCAATCTTATACCTTCCTGCTAATCTTTGCAATGTTATATGCTTAGTCTTTTACTTTTATGCTGCCTTTGACTTCCTTTGTCAGTACGGTGGCCCCATTCCCCCTTTGGTATGTTCCTTCCTCAATGGGATGAAAAGGTTTTGCATCTTCTGAATTACTCCCAGAAACTCCCGCCTTTGCTGCTCCACCCTCATTCCTGCTGGAGTTCTCTTCCAGTCAACTTTAGCCAGCTCCCTTAAGGGCCTGTCCCACCAGCATGCAATTGCATGCGTCTAGCATGATCAAACGTGGTCGCTTGAGGCGTACGGCCTCGTGGGGCCGGTCCCACTTACAAGCACAGAGGCGTATGGAGTTGTGCGGGGCTGGTCCCGACATCGCGCGGGGCTCCAAAAATCTTGCACTGTCCGAAATTCCCGCAAGACAACTGCTGGCCCCCACCCGTATTGAGGCCGTACGCAGCGCCTCGACGCCGTACGCAGCGTCTTGACATCGTACGCAGCGTCTTAGCACGTGGCATTGCGCGATGATGTCACCGCCCGACGCCGTGCGAAATCCAAATTCAGTCGGCCCACCAGCTGATTGGTGAGTTTGACGTAAATTACGTCACGCGCGAACTTTGCACGTACTTACTGCATACTCACCGCGTACTCAGCGCGAACTCCTCTTCCGTTTGGTCGCGCTAGACGCATGCAATCGCATGCTTGTGGGACAGGCCCTTTATGCCTCTGTAGTCACCTTTACTCAACAGTAATACCGACACATCCAATTTCAGCTTCTCATTCTCAAACCACAGGTTGAATTCTATCATATTATGATCACTGCATCCGAGGAGTTCCTTCACCTTGAGCTCTCAAAAACAAGTCCGGTTCATTGCACAACACCAAGTCCAGAATTGCCTTAACTTCTGGCCAAGCCCATCAGAGTAATCTCATAGGCATTCTATATATTCCTTCTCTTGGGCTCCACTACCAACCTGATTTTCCCAATCCATTATTATAGTGAAATCTCCCATGGCCAGTGTAATGTTGTCTATCTTGCATGCCTTTTCCATTTCCTGATGGAATTTTAATCCTCCATCCTGACTACTATTCGGAGGCCTGTAAATAACTCCCATCAAGGTCTTTTCACCCTTGATGTTTGTTCAACTCGACCCACAAGGATTCTACATCTTCTGATCCCATGTCGTTGTTTTGCCAAGGTTGGATTTCATACCTTACCAACAGAGCCAACCACTATCCCGTCTTGTCTTTCGATAGACAGTCCAGCCAGCATAAATGAACATGTGCTCATCCTTGCCCGAACCCCATCACCTGAAGTGGGTTACAAGATCGACCTGTTATTAATCTCGTTTAGTTTAGAGAATCAGCGCAAAAAAGGCCCTAAGGTCCATCGAGGCTGCACCGACCGCATATTATCACCACCTACTCATACTAGGGGCAATTTTACATTTATACATTTATTCCGAGCCAATTGACCAACAAACCTGTATGTCTTTGGAGTCTTTGCAGTCAACGGAATACTCCACTGAATTCATATTCAAGCAGCTTCACTGCTCACAGTGGATTCCTGCAAAAACATAAGGATTTGGGAATTCATTTTGCAACAAGATTTAGCAGTTGCATTTACAGCAAGCTGTAATAACTCAAAGTCATGATCAGAAACGTGGTGGCCCTAATGCAAAGCAGCTACATTGAATCATCGCAAATAGCTGGATTGATGGAGGAAAGGAATGACTTTGCAAATCATTTTCAAATCAGTTAGGACTGAGATGAGAAAAAACTTTTTCACTCAGAGTTGTCAATCTGTGGAATTCTCTGCCACAGAAGGCAGTAGAGGCCAAATTCACTGGATGTATTCAAGAGAGCTCTTAGACCTAATGAAATCAAGGGATATGGTGAGAAAGCAGGAACGGGGTACTGATTTTGGATGATCAGCCATGATCATATTGCATGACGGTGCTGGCTTGAAGGGCCGAATGGCCTACAGGCACATATTTTCTATGTTTCTATGTTTCTATGTTTTCCTCCAGTGGGTTTTAATGTTTTTCTTTTTCTCAGCTTCATGCGCTCCAGGAGAAATCATTACGAATGTGGATTGTACCTCTAATAAAGTGGTAGCATCTTGGGGAAGAACTGTTGGAGCGATCTCGTACGATGTAACAGCTGAAGGAAGTGATGGGCACACACACTCAGACAACACCACAGACACGCGCTATGAAATGCTGGATTTACACTGTGGACAATCCTATAACATAACCGTAACAACTCTGAGATACAGCAGGGACGGCATTTCAAGTACTTCTGCCCAAATACAAACTGGTAAATAACATCCCAGCAAGGAAATAAATTTGATGTTTAGTCATTGTGTTTATTTACAAGACAACAAGTGAATTGGTATTAACTTGTGTTTTCTGAATAGCACCCTGCATTCCTGAGAATCTCACAGCTGAGCTGAATTGTGATATGAATACTGTATCGTTCTGGTGGGATGAAGCTGATGGAGCAAAGTTATACATTGTTACTCTTCGAGACAGTCAAAGAGAAACAACTTCATACAACACAAGTGATACAAGGGCTCAAACCCAAGAGCTGCAGTGTGGTGAATATTATACAATCTCTGTTCTAGCAACAGATGATATCTGCAGGAGACCCCAGCCAGCAGTGGTCAATGTACATGCAGGTAAAACTCCACCTCATGCAATATCGTAACACATAAACTCTTACATTCTGCAGACAATATGTAAAAGTCTTTCCGCAGACTGAAGAAGGATCTCGGTCCCAAACATCACCATGAGAGCCCTCTCCAGAGATGCTGCCTGTCCTGCTGAGTTATTCCAGCATTTTTATGTGTATCTTTGATTTAAACCAGCATCTGCAGTCCCTTCCTACACATGTAAAAGTCTTTGTTTTTTTCAAGTTAATGACTCCCGGTGTAAGTTTCATTCTTCATATTACCGAGTCCACAGCTGAAATTATCTCTTTTGTTGCTGATGTCGTTGTACTGGCAAAGTCAAGGAAATACATTGTTTAGTTTAGAAATACAGTGTGGAAACAGGACCTTCGGTCCACCATGTCCACGCCGACCAGCGATCCCCGCACAATAACACGCTCCTACACAGACTAGGGACAATTTATATTTATTCCAAGCCAATTAACCTACAAACCTGTATGTCTTTGGAGTGTGGGAGGAAAGCGAAGATCTTGGAGAAAACCCATGCGGTCACGGGGAGAATGTACAAACTCCGTACAGACAGCACACGTAGTCGGGATCGAACCTGGGTCTCCGGCGCTGCAAGCGCTGTAAGGCAGCAACTCTACCGCTGCGCCACCGTGCCACCCCAACTGTACCACAGGCACTTTCTTTGTTCACGGCGTAGCTGGGAAATCACCTCAAATTCGCTTGGATCAGAATGTACAGGTCACAATATTCCAACTGTTGCAACAATGTTCTATCTTATAGAATGGGCATTGGAGGCAAGTGTATGAAGCAGGTGATGGCTTCATTCCTACCTGCGGAAAGTATGGGGAATGGTATGAGTTTAGGCTGTGAGCCAGCTGCATGACAAATCTCCAGTGGGTCCAGTAAATGTTTATGAAAGACTAATATCAATCTTCAGGTTAAAGGACCAAGTACGCACTTGACACCTGAAATATTTTCCTGAAGCCTTTATCTTTGTTTCCAGTCGGCATCTGGATTGATGTGAGCCTCATGCCAAAATGCACTCAATAATTTATTGTAAAAGCATGTTCTTATTTCAGGAACCAAGGATACCCCATCAGGAGCCCCTTCTACATTGCCTCCCATATCTTTACCCCAGCATCTGCAGAGACGACCATATTTATCTTGAAAACTATTTATTCTTTATATTATTATTATCAAAACGCCCATTTTTCAGGCACATTGGTGAATATAATAGTTTGTTCTGATACTAATGATTCCAGCAAGATAGTTACTTCTTACAGCTGTTATGGCAGAGAAGTAGAACGGCTCTATTTTTATGAATGGTCAAGAAGGAACTGCAGATGCTGGAAAATCGAAGCTGGACATCCTTCGATTTTATGGAGATTGTTTGTGTGCAGTTGCACACACATCAGATTTGTTTTAATTTCCTATTCACTCTACATTGTAGAGTAAGCAGTTCAAGTCAACCATTACATATGTCAAAGTGCAACTGGATTGTAGCATGAACACTGCGCTTGTAATGTGGGACTACATTAAAGGAGCACTGTGGTACACTGCCATTGTGGAAGGTGCTGATGGGAACACTGTGTCATGCACCTCATCAGAAACATTATGCAGAGTGTCCATGCTACATTGCAGTCAGTTATATTCCATCTATGTTGTAGCATCAGACTGCACGTGTAACAGTTCTCTGAGTTCAGTGATTCAGATTCAGATCAGATTCAGATTCAATTTTAATTGTCATTGTCAGTGTACAGTACAGAGACAACGAAATGCATTTAGCATCTCCCTGGAAGAGCGACATAGCAAACAATTTGAATAAATAATAATAAGTGTCCGGGGGGGGGGTGGTGGTTGGCAGTCACCGAGGTACGTTGTTGAGTAGAGTGACAGCCGCCGGAAAGAAGCTGTTCCTCGACCTGCTGGTTCGGCAACGGAGAGACCTATAGCGCCTCCCGGATGGTAGGAGGGTAAACAGTCCACGGTTGGGGTGAGAGCAGTCCTTGGCGATGCTGAGCGCCCTCCGCAGACAGCGCTTGCTTTGGACAGACTCAATGGAGGGGAGCGAGGAACCGGTGATGCGTTGGGCAATTTTCACCACCCTCTGCAATGCCTTCCGGTCGGAGACAGAGCAGTTGCCATACCATACTGTGATGCAGTTGGTAAGGATGCTCTCGATTGAATCTCAAACAGGTAATTACTTTAGAAGTAAACTTGGCATATTTTATTAACCAATATTGTTTTTTAGAGTCATAGATTCTTACAGTTTGGAAACAGGCCTTATGGCCCAACTTGCCCACAACCAGCCAACATGCCCCATCTACACTAGTCCTACCTGCCTTAATTTGGCCCATATCCCTCTAAACCTGTCCTATCCATGTGCATATCTAAATGTTACTTAAACATTGCGATAGTACCTGCCTCCACCACCTCCTCCAGCAGCTCGTTCCATACACCTAGCACTATTTGTGTGAAAAGGTTACCCTTCAAATTCCTATTAAATCTTTCCCTCCTCGCCTTAAACCTACATCCTCTGGTTCTCGATTCCCCTACTCTGGGCAAGAGACTCTGTGCATCTACCTGATCTAATCATCTCATGATTTTGAACACCTATGTAAGATCACCCCTCATCCTCCTATGCTGCAAGGAAAATAGAACCAACCTACTCAACCTCTCCCTATAGCTCAGGTAGTCGAGCGCATTGCTATAAAACAGTATCCAAAATATATCAGTAATTCTTTATTCTCTGGTCATTTAAAGTCATTCATTCATTTTGTAATCTTAATCCTGCTTGTTACAATTTCAATGCTTTATAAGAATGTTATACTTCATTTTAACTTCCTTGAATATACAATAAAGTTGATTGTGCCTTTACCCATTCTATTGCGTTGATTTCTTCAGCTCCCTGCAGTCCCCAGAATGTAAGTGCTCACATGAACTGTACAGCACACACAACATCAGTGTGGTGGGAACAGAGTGAAGGTGCAATGTTCTACACGGCCATTGCAGAAGGAATGGAAGGAGACAGATACTCGTGCAATGCAACAGCGGCAAACTGTGAGATCCTGGGCCTCCCATGTGGCCAGACGTACGGCATAACTGTGTTAGCAATGGATGAGATTTGCACCAGTTTACCAAGTCAAGAGTTTGAAATTGAAACAGGTAAAATGATCATTACCATTTTATTTAACATAGCAAATAAATCTTATTTCACTGTTAAAACATAGAGCTTAGAACAGCACAGCACAAGGACTGGCCCTTCAGCCTGCAATGTCTGTGTCACACAAAACTATTAGTTATCTGCCTGCATATAATCCATATCCCACCATGTCTCAAGCATAGTGAGTGTGTTCCAGGCACTCCTCATCCTCTGTGCAGAAAGGTTGCTCCACACATCTCCTTTAAACTTTGCCCCTCTCATGTTAAACCTCTAATATTTGATTTTTCCAACCTGTGAAAATAATTCCGACAGTCCTCTCATAATTGTATGTACTTCTATGAGATCTGCCCGCAACCTCTGGCATTCAAGAGAAAACAATCCAGTCTAACATCTCCCAGCAGCTAATATCCATTATTTGAGCCATCATTCTGGTAAACCTCTCTTTCCAAAACATCCATATTCACATGCAAATCAGGGTCGTGCCATTAATTGTATATTTTCCCCTTAATTTTGACCTCCCAAAGTGCAATACCTCACACTTGCTCAGATTAAACTCCATCTGCCATTTCGCCTCCTATTTCTGCAGCTGATCTATATCCCGCTGTATATCTTGACAGCCTTCCTCAGAGTCCGTGATCCCAGCAATCTCGGTGTCATTTGCAGAGTTATACCCCTGTCCGACCCACTTAGGAAACTTGAACGGAAACCACTGGAGACTTTGCGCCCCACCCAAGGTTTCCGTGCGGTTCCCGGAGGTTCCCGGAGGTTTTTGTCAGTCTCCCTACCTGCTTCCACTACCTGCAACCTCCGGCAACCACCTGCAACCTCCAGGAACCGCACGGAAGCCTTGGGTGGGGCGCAAAGTCTCCAGAGGTTTCCATTCAGATTTCCTATGTGGGACAGGGGCATTAAGAACCAAACCATCTACGTTTACGCCCAAGCCATTTATATTTATCAAACAATAGAGGTCCCAGCACAGATCCCTGTGGAATTAGGTTGCTCAATTCAGCCTGAATATTGTCCTTCCACCACAACCCTCTGTCATCAATCAGTAAGCCAGTTCAGAATCCCTACGACCAATTCACTGTTAATCATGTGCATCTTAATCTTCTGGATTAGCCCACCTTGGGGGACTTTATCAAATGCCTCACCAAAATCCAGGTAGACAACATCCACCGCCCGACTTCATCTTTGTCACTAATGTCACTTCACCACTGTGCCACTATAGAGGGTGGCACAGCTGGTAGAGCTGCTGCCTCACAGCACCAGAGACCCCGTTTCGAACCTGACCTTGGGTGCTGTTTGTGTGAGGTTTACACATTCTCCTGTGACTACGTGGGTTTGCTCCAGGTGCCCCAGATTCCTCCCAGATCACAAGGACGTGTTGGTTAGTGGGCTAATTGGCCCCTGTAAATTGCCTCTAGTGAGTAGGAAGTGGATCAATGGTCAACATGGACTCTGTGGGCCGAAGGGCCTGTTTTCATGCTGGATCTCTAGACTCTAAACTGAATAAACGTAATCACCTCCTCCAAAAACATTGGTAAACTCTTGTAATTTTGTCGGCACCAAAATGTGGTGACATTTGGGTATTGCCTAGGTGAGGTCTGCGACATGATTTTACTGGGTTGCATGCAAAACAAAGTATTTAGAAACATATACAATTCTTAAGGGATTGGACAGCCTAGACACAAGAAAAAAATTCCCGATGTTGGGGGAGTCCAGAATCAGGGGTCACAGTTTAAAAATAAGGGGTCGGCCATTTAGGGCTGAGATGAGGAAAAACTTTCACCCAGAAAGTTGCGAATCTGAGGAATTCTCTGCCACAGGAGGCAGAAGAGGCCAATTCACTGGATGTATTAGAGAGAGAGTTAGATATAGATCTTGGGGCTATAACGGAATCAATGGCCTACTCCTGCACCTATTTTCTAAGTTTCTATGTTTCTATTTCACTCTGTCTAGGTACATGTGACAATAAAGTATCATTGGATCATTAAATCATTGAGTGTTTTGGGAGATCGTGTCTCATGAATGTGATTGCGTTTTTTGAGGAGGCAATGTTATTTTCCATATATGTTATAGCATAAAGGTTAACGAGGGCAAAGCCATAATCATTGTCTATATGGACGTCAGCAAGTCATTTGATAAGATTTCACACAGGAGGCTGCTCTGGAAGGTTACATCATATGGAATCCAGGGAGAGCTCGCTGATTGGATAGAGAATTGGCTTCATGCAAGGAAGCAAAGGATGATGATTGAAGGATGTTTATTGGACTGGAGGCCTGTGACTAGTCCAGGGATCAGTACTGGGCCCTTTGCTGTTTGTGATTTAAATCAAGTCATTGGGTTAGGGTTATTGACAGATACTTGATTGGTAAAAGTGTCAAGTGGAGAAGGTCGATGAATGGGTTTGAGACGTCCAAAAGGCCTACTTCTGCACCTACCACTTATGGACTTGTATCCCTGAAATTTATTTGCATCCATGTAGATCCAGACCTGAGACCATTTCTCGTAATGTTATATTTCATTTTAATTCGTGACCCAACGTGTGTCCTTTTTCCTGTATACTTTCTCGGAAGAGGTAAAAGGCAAATTAAAAACCTTGTTCTGTTTGTGCAGGATTAAAGTGACAATCGAGTTAAAACTATGACTATTCCCTTCTCCAGTACCTTGTATCCCACAGAACATGGTCGCTCACATCAACTGTGATAATAACACCGTCTCAGTGTTTTGGGATCCTAGCAATGGCACAGAGATATACAACGTGGTTGCAAAAGCAATTACTGGACATTGGGCCTCCTGCAATACAACAGGCACTGAATGTGAGGTCTCTGATGTGCACTGTGGACTGAACTACTATATAACGGTAGAGGCAATCCGCATGGAGTGTAACAGCGCACAAAGCTCTGCTTTAACAGTTAAAACAGGTAATTCATGTGAAGTATATAGAATCATATCTATACAATATTTGGAGAGTTTCCCTTGATCTATCCTCAGTCTATACTTATGAATGTTCTCTATGCAGTTCCGTGTGTGCCCCAGAATGTTGACGCTCACATGGACTGTGATGCTGGACATATGTCGGTCTCCTGGGAGTTCAGTGAAGGTGCAATATCATACGTGGCTACTGCAGAAGGGAGCAACGTGCAGCAATGCAGTGCCAATGATACACTGTGTGATATCACCGACCTGCACTGTGGAGAGACCTACACCCTCTCAGTTTATGCGATTGATGATACCTGTGACAGTGCTGAAAGTCCTTCCATCACAAGGAGAACAGGTAAATGCTGAGGTGTTTCCTGAATCATTCATTTCTCCATCAGTCATATCATTACTGAATTCTGCTCTGGCTAAAATATTCTTCACCTGAGAATACATTTGCTTGAAGATTTCAATTAAACAAACCACTCCAATAGTTCTCCCCAAAGTTAGAAACGTGTATATGAAGTCCATGGAAAGACTATTTGCTGATCACGCCTGTCCCGCACTCTAGTACAAATGTTCTTCGTCTCTTTGCTTTTTTCAGTATCGTGCATCCCACAACATCTCGATGTCCAGTTGGACTGTGACACAAACGATGCCTCAGTGCTGTGGAGCCACACTAAAGGTGCCGTGTCTTACTCCGCCACAGCAGAAGGAAGCAACTGGCACACAGCTTCCTGCAAGACAGTCAACGAAGAGTGTCAGATAACCAACCTATACTGTGGCCAAGTGTATAATGTAACTGTGACAGCACAGGATGGTGTGTGTGACAACTCACAGCCGCCTCAGTTTCAATTCTGCACTGGTAAGTCTTCCTATCTTTGTGTTTATTTAACATGCCCCAGGGCCCAAGGTACCCAACTAAATCAGTCCCACTTGCGGGTGCATGACCCATATCACTCCAAACAGTTTCTATCCACCTATGTCTTTTCAATGGCGTCATTGTACCTAACTCTGCTTCTTCCTCTGCCAGCTCCATCCACAATTGCACCACCCTTTGTGTGGAAAATGTTGCCCCCCAGGTACCATAGAAACATAGAAAATAGGTGCAGGAGGAGGCCATTCGGCCCTTCGAGCCAGCACCGCCATTCATTGTGATCATGGCTGATCGTCCCCTATCAATAACCCGTGCCTGCCTTCTCCCCATATCCCTTGACTCCACTAGCCCCTAGAGCTCTATCTAACTCTCTCTTAAATCCATCCAGTGATTTGGCAGGGAATTCCATAAATTCACGACAAAGTTTTTTCTCACCGTTTTATCTTTACCCTCTCATTCTCAATCTATTCCTCCCAGTTTTAACCTCACCTCCCCTGGGGACAAGAATCAGCTGATCTATCCACCTCATGATTTACAGTCTGAAGAAGGATCTCGACCCGAAACGTCACCCATTCCTTCTCCCCAGAGATGCTGCCTCGCCCCGCTGAGTTACTCCAGCATTTTGTGTCCATCTTCGGTGGGAACCAGCATCTGCAGTTCCTTCTTACTGCTGATTTCATAAACCTCTTCAAGGTCACTCCCCAGCTTCCTACGCTGCACGGTAAACAGTCCTACATTGACAATGCAACAGGACTTGCATCTTATGATGGTCATTCTAATTTCTTGCTTGGTCTCATTTAGTTTGTGCTTCACATACTTTGCAGCACCTTGTGCACCAGAGGACATCTACACCAGTCTGAACTGTGACACCAAGAGTACATCAGTGGCCTGGGAGGAGAGTGATGGGGCGATGTGGTACATTACAACAGCAGAAGGACAAGATGGACACATTTCACTGTGTAACACAACGGGAACAAGCTGTGAATTCATGGACCTGCACTGCAGTCAAATGTACTCACTAACTGTAACAGCGATGGACAGTTACTGTCAGAGTGTAAACACCTCCGTTTTTGAAACTGAAACAGGTAAGATTCCTAAGATGTTTGGGAGGTGTGAGAAATGTGATGCTTAAGCTGTAATGGTTTCGTTTCCTGAGAATTGTAATCAAAGAAAGCCACAGTTGCAATTTAAAGTTTTTAATCCATGTTTTGGCCTTCATGTTGATCTCATTTAGCAAAGAGTTTGAATGCACTAATTTCCATGCTATTTCTGACATCTTATGATGGTCACTATAAATTTCTATTTGCATAGAGATGGTTCCTCCGTCTTTCCGCTTCATAAGATCATAAGTGATAGAAGCGAAATTAGGCCATTCAGCCCATCAAGTCTCCGCCATTCAATCGTGTCTGCTCTACCTCTCCCTCCTAGCCCATTCTCCGGCCTTCTCCCTATAACCCCTGATACCGTGCTAATCTTGCTGTGACATTATCTCGCTGGTATTTTAAAAACAAATTCAGAAATGATGGTCTGTTAGTTCCAGTGTCTCTGATTGTAGCAGAGATTCTTGTGGTCTCTTTTATGTTTGGCTGTGTTCTGATTTTCACTTTGAAGGAAACGATGGAAACTGTAATGTTATCATTAACAAATGATCCACTTATCTTCCTTCCAAAAAGCTCCTTGTACCCCTCAGAACGTACACGCTGATAGTGTTGGAGTCACTGCCTCTGTAACATGGGAGCTGAGTAATCTCACAGTGTGGTACGCTGCAACAGCGGAGGGCAGCGATGGACACACGGCCACTTGTACCACGTACGACACAAACTGTCTAATCCCAGATCTTCACTGCAGCCAAACGTACAGCATCTCCGTCCTCGCATTTGGTGAAACCTGCAGCAGTCTCCAAGGCTCCAGTTATGAAATTTACACAGGTAACACACAAAGAGGGTTTCACTTTACATATGATTTTTGACCACCTTAGTACGTCATAACGCATTTCAGAATTTGATGTTTTTCATTCATTAATAAATGTGAGTAAAGGGGCTGTCCCACTGCAGGTGACCTAATCCGCGAGTTAAGAAGAGTGTCTTCGACCTTCAAGCTCGAGGGCACTCGCCTGGAAAACCTCGAGCTGGATCGACCGTCCGCGTTGAAACCGCGAGCTGGATCAACCAACCGCATGCACGCACACAAACACATTGCAAACGCGGGGGCGAGGGAAAGCGGGGGAGCGCTGTCTGAAATTCACACCTGCGAAGAAGAGGAAGGTAAAAGATGGTTGCATAGTAAGACCTTCGGAGACCACGGAGGGGGGGTGGAAGGAGAGAGAGAAGGTGGGGGGGGGAGAAGGTGTGGAGACACTTTTAAGAAGCATAATAAAGTTTAGCGGGCATTTTACCTACCGGGCGGGTTTCCCTTGGTCCTGAAAATGCCAATGACCCAACCAAAATCAGCGAAGGAGATTGCCTACGGCTGCCCTCTACTGCCTGTAACTAAATAGCAACCCCACTCCACGCACTACGTCAAAAAGAACCATGCCAACCAAATATTACTCGCAGAAAATTTTTCAACATTCTGAAAAATTTTCCGCAACCTAGCTGAGGCTGTGGGTATGCAGGAACTTCCCTCGAGCATGAAGGAGAGTTCCAGTGACCTCATAGGACCACGTGTCGACCATGCTGCGAGTTTGAGTCGAGGGCAAACTTGTCTAAACTCGCAGATTAAGTCGCCGCAGTGGGACAGCCCCTTTAGGAAGTCATGTTGCAGCTTTGGTTGGGACACTTTTGTTGTGGAGGCTCTCCCTGACTTACACAATACCCGATTTACGTAAACACGCGCTTACATAAACGATTCTTAAAGCTGAATTTACGTGCAGTTTGCTACTGCCATTTGCATCCGATAGGTTGGGACCCAGCAGCTGTGGAGAGGCAGGGTGAGTGGGTAGGGCCTTGATCTGAGGGTTTAATAAAAGTGAGAAACGGAAAGATGGCATTGGCTCCCCATCCGCGTCATAGAAATAAAAGCGATCCCCGGGCTCGCTCCCTTCCCCTTTGGATGTGATGCTGGGAAAGCGAGCGAGGAGGAGGAGGGAGAGCGGCGAGCGATTGCCAGCTGAGCACCACGAGGTGGGAGATGTCGGCGACCCTGGGGAAGGGCGGTGAGGTGGCGGTGGAAATGCGAGCGGTGGAGTGGACAGTGCGGCGGTGGAATGGGGAGCGGTGGAGTGGACAGTGTGGTGGTGGAATGGACAGTGCGGTGGTGGAATGGGGAGGGGTGGAGTGGACAGTGTGGTGGTGGTACGGGGAGCGGTGGAGTGGACAGTGCGGCGGTGGAATGGACAGTGCGGTGGTGGAATGGGGAGGGGTGGAGTGGACAGTGTGGCGGTGGAATGGGGAGCGGTGGATTGGACAGTGCGGTGGTGGAATGGGGAGCGGTGGAGTGGACAGTGTGGTGGTGGAATGGGGAGCGGTGGATTGGACAGTGCGGTGGTGGAATGGGGAGCGGGGGAGTGGACAGTGTGGTGGTGGAATGGGGAGCGGGGGAGTGGACAGTGCGGTGGTGGAATGGAGAGCGGGGGAGTGGACAGTGCGGCGGTGGAACGGGGAGTGGTGGAGTGGACAGTGTGGCAGTGGAATGGGGAGCGGTGGAGTGGACAGTGTGGTGGTGGTACGGGGAGCGGTGGAGTGGACAGTGTGGTGGTGGAATGGGGAGCGGTGGATTGGACAGTGCGGTGGTGGAATGGGGAGCGGTGGAGTGGACAGTGTGGTGGTGGAACGGGGAGCGGCGGATTGGACAGTGCGGCGGTGGAATGGGGAGCGGTGGAATGGACAGTGCGGTGGTGGAATGGGGAGCGGTGGAGTGGACAGTGTGGTGGTGGTACGGGGAGCGGTGGAGTGGACAGTGCGGCGGTGGAATGGACAGTGCGGTGGTGGAACGGGGAGCGGTGGATTGGACAGTGCGGCGGTGGAACGGGGAGCGGTGGAAGGGACAATGCGGCGGTGGAATGGGGAGCGGTGGAATGGACAGTGCGGCGGTGGAAATGCGAGCGGTGGAGTGGACAGTGCGGCGGTGGAATGGGGAGCGGTGGAATGGACAGTGCGGCGGTGGAACGGGGAGCGATGGAAGGGACAGAGAGGTGGTGGATGGAGGAAGCGGTCAGCTTGTCCCACAGTGCTGCCCGAGGGGAGTGGAGCACTAGTGTGATCGAGCACATCCTCACTGGCCATCATGAGGCAAACACTATGGGCCAGTGAGGTGGCACGTCTCCACCTGCCGGCCATCAAACGTTTTTGCATTTTATTTTAATATAGCCCCTGACACGAATATTAGCTTTCCACATGATTGGACCGGTTAAAATCCGATGTTTTTAATTGTGACTAGAAATCTAAATGCTGTAAATGAAGACTGACGTTACAAAATCGATGCTGACCTCAGGTGCTACATGTGTGTGGAGTTTGCACGTTCTCCCTGTGACCACGTGGGTTTCCACTGTTGCGCCGATTAATTGCCCCTAGTGTGTTGTGGATACGAAAGTGTGAGTGGGTGATCAATGGCCAGCACGGACGTGGTGGGCCGAAGGGCCTGTTTCCATGATGTGTCTTTCAAACAACTTTCAAAAATTCAATCAAAGCTTAAATCTCAGGGTAAAATGAACCTACAATATTTACAGCTGTGTGCAACGTTTCTGCACGTTTGCTTCTCTAATTCCCACCGACTATTTGGGGGCTTAGAGTTACAATTCCATCAAAATGATGATTCCCTTCCCGTTCTACCCATATAGCCTCAGTGTATGATCCTCCAAGAATATCCTCTGTAAGCACCCTGGTTATATTCTCCTTAGGGAAAAAGATATCAAACACTCCACACCCCTCCCACACTTCCCCCCCCCCCCCCCCCCCCCCCCAAACTTTCCCCCAACCTCTCTTACCCTCTATGACATTTATTACTGTGAAGTCTGAATGCAGCATTTGTAACCTGGAACTTTGAGCTTCCAGTCTAGTTTAGTTTAGTTTAGAGACACAGGGCAAAAACAGGCCCTTCGGCCCACCGTGTCCGCACCAGCCAGAGATCCCCGCATATTCACACATTCCTACACACACGAAGGACAATTTGACCAATTGACCTACAAACCTGTACATCTTTGGAGTTTGGGAGGTACATGAAGATCTCAAAGAAAACCTACCTGGTCACGGGGAGAACGCACAGACAGCGCCCGTAGTCAGGAACCCGGGTTTCCGGCGCTATAAGGCGGCAACTACCGCTGCGCCACGATGCCAACCCTGCCCTGCTCTCAGCAATGTTTCTGTTATGGCCATAATATCCGAGTCCCCTGAGCCAATTCACACTCTAATATGGTCTGCCGAACTCTTGGCTTGATGTCAAATACAGGCCTGACAGCATAAAGAAAACAGATTTCCTTCCTGAAAAAGTGTTGGTGAACTAGATGTTTTTTCTCTATTCTAAATATCTCTAATAACACCTCATAATTGCCACTTATTAATTCTACATCTTTTAATTGATTCATTTGCATTTATGTGTGCCATGTTGTGATTCAAAGGCATGTCTCTTATCATTAGTACAAGCTTAGAAACCTTTCATCTGGTAAGACAATCAATGTGCTACTATTTGTTGAAGTGTTCATATAAAAAGTACTTGGAGGTGGAGATACACTGGGTTTAGACCATGATGTCCCAGAGTCCATTGTTGTCATTTGCTCAAGTAATTGCACAATAACTTGTTTGACTATGCACCATTCAGAAGATAAAGGTGACAGATTTATCAAGGTACCTCTTTGGTACCTCAGACATTCCTTGATCATAGAAACATAGAAGCATAGAAATTAGGTGCAGGAGTAGGCCATTCGGCCCTTCGAGCCTGTACCGCCATTCAATATGATCATGGCTGATCATCCAACTCAGTATCCCGTACCTGCCTTCTCTCCATACCCTCTGATCTCCTTAGCCACAAGGGCCACATCTAACTCCCTCTTAAATATAGCCAATGAACTGGCCTCAACTACCCTCTGTGGCAGAGAGTTCCAGAGATTCACCACTCTCTGCATGAAAAAAGTTCTTCTCATCTCGGTTTTAAAGGATTTCCCCTTTATCCTTAAGCTGTGACCCCTTGTCCTGGACTTCCCTAACATCGGGAACAATCTTCCTGCATCTAGCCTGTCCAACCCCTTAAGAATTTTGTAAGTTTCTATAAGATCCCCTCTCAATCTTCTAAATTCTAGAGAGTATAAACCAAGTCTATCCAGTAGATCGGACTTTGCTTGCACTAAAAGTTATTCCCTTCGCCTCTATAAAAAAACTGTAATATACTGTAAATACACTGTATGGCTCGATTGTAATCACGTATTGTCTTTCTGCTGACTGGATAGCACGCAAGAAAAGCTTTTCAATGTACCTCGGTAAACATGACATCAATCTGAACTGCAGGTTATTTTGATTCACATTGGTAAAGCCATTTTTTCATAAGAATTTTTAACATGAACCTCATGGATTTGAATGTCAGCCTTTGTATTCTACAGCACCTTGTGCCCCAGATGAAATCATTGCCAACGTGGACTGTGATTCCAACAGAGTGGTGGTATCTTGGGGAAGGATTGATGGGGCGATCTCGTACGATGTAACTGCTGAAGGAAGTGATGGGCACACACACTTGCATAATACAACAGAGACACGCTATGAAATGCTGGATTTACACTGCGGACAATCCTACAACATAACTGTTACAACCTTGAGCTACATACGGCACGGAATTTCAAGTACTTCTATACAAATTCAAACTGGTAATGCAATTAATCTTTAAATAGCATCTAACATGGAAATAGTGTACATATGTGCTGGATAGTAAAAGTAATTATACCTGTTTATATTTTCTAAGTAACACCATGTATTTATATGAATCTAATATCTCTGGAGAGAAGGAATGGGTGACGTACAGGTTGAGACCCTTACACAAAGTCCTATATTTCACAGGCTACATCTAATAGTAAATGTTTCAAGTTATCTGTTTATTGTGCTTTTGTTGAAGGCGTCTGAAAGTTAATTTGTTGAATTTTCAGTCATGATATCATCAGTGGGAGGAGCAGAATTAGGCCATCCAGCCCATCAAGTCAACCACCACTCAATCATGGCTGATTTCACACTGTAATTCCTCTGTATTTTGATAGCTTTGGTCTGGTCTCTCAAAAGTAGAAAAGTATTTTCCAACACCCTTAATGTACTCTCTTAATGTTCTCTCTGGTGCAGGGAATGAAATGTTTGGTGTTCTAAACTAATGACATTTTCAATAGGTTACTTGGTAGTAACTGGCACACTATTCCCAAATTCTTGAAGATATCTGTGGGGATCGCTGAGATGCGCAGAAGACACTTTAAATGACAATTTAATTGGAAAAAAAGGACCTGAAACTGTATCTTCTGATGGACCAGTTGATCGAACTCCTTGCCCAATGCCGTAAAGTTAGCAATTCATAGCGACAGAATAATAAATAGAAACTGGATATTAAGGGTGATGGCACCATGGCAGAAAACACCTGTCTGAAGAAGGGTCTCGACCCTATTCCTTTTCTCCAGAGATGCTGCATGTCCCGCTGAGTTACTCCAGCATTTTGTGTCTATCTTTGGTTTAAAACCAGCATAGAAACATAGAAACATAGACAATAGGTGCAGGAGTAGGCCATTCGGCCCTTCGAGCCTGCACTGCCATTCAATATGATCATGGCTGATCATCCAACTCAGTATCCTGTACCTGCCTTCTCTCCATACCCCCTGACCCCTTTAGCCACAAGGGCCACATCTAACTCCCTCTTAAATATAGCCAATGAACTGGCCTCAACTACCTTCTGTGGCAGAGAATTCCAGAGATTCACCACTCTCTGTGTGAAAAATGTTTTTCTCATCTCCGTCCTAAAAGATTTCCCCTTTATCCTTAAACTGTGACCCCTTGTTCTGGACTTCCCCAACATCGGGAACAATCTTCCTGCATCTAGCCTGTCCAACCCCTTAAGAATTTTGTAAGTTTCTATAAGATCCCCCCTCAATCTTCTAAATTCTAGCGTGTACAAGCCGAGTCTATCCAGTCTTTCTTCATATGAAAGTCCTGACATCCCAGGAATTAGTCTGGTGAACCTTCTCGGTACTCCCTCTATGGCAAGAATGTCTTTCCTCAGATTAGGAAACCAAAACTGTACGCAATACTCCAGGTGTGGTCTCACCAAGACCCTGTACAACTGTAGTAGAACCTCCCTGCTCCTATACTCAAATCCTTTTGCTATGAATGCTAATACACCATCTGCAGTTCCTCCCTACACAGCCTGTATTATTTCATGTACTTACACCATTGTACCAATGGTGGGGCTGAACCAGTAATCAATTTGTCTGCTCCATATGATCTCACGTGGGGAAAAGAGCGTCATAGGAAATTTGTGCATCAATTTATTTAGATCAACGACATAGAAAATCATGTAAAATTCAACATAACGTCTGCAATAATGAATATGAAAAATAATAAATGAGAATAGATAAAATTGCTTAGTGAGTGCTAATTGTAAATAAATAAAGATATTTTGATATATTCAGTGCCAGCAACTAATGAATGATGCACACATTTCAACCCTTAAGTCTTATTTTTTTTAATGTTTTACTCTGTTTTCGGAATAACTTGCTTTTATTATTGTGTAGGAAAGAACTGCAGATGCTGGTTTAAATCGTTGATAGACACAAAATGCTGGAGTAACTCAACGGGGCAGGCAACATCTCTGGAGAGAAGGAATGGGTGACGTTTTGGGTTGAGACCCTTCTTCAGACTGATCTTGTTAGGCTTTCATTATTGGTTGTTTGACAAATTCATAGATAGAGCTGATAGTTATTGGAACTGACAGGGTGGTAGATATATGGAACGAGCTGCCAGATGAGGTGATTCAGGTACATAGAATGACAACATTTAAAAGGCACTTGGGTACATTGATAGGAAATATGTAGAGAAATATGGACTATATGTGGCCAAATAGCACTGGCTTAAATAGGCAAATCCACATGGATGAGTTCGGCCGAAGGGCCTGTTTCCATGTGGTACGACTTTAAGACCTTTATGGTCGATCAGAAGACACAAGGAACTACAGATATTGGAATTCTGAGCAAAACACAAAGTGCTGGAAGATCTCAGTGGGTCAGGCAGCATCTGTGGAGCGAATGGACAGGCAACGTTTTGGGGTCAGGACCCTTCTTCAGACTGATTGTAGTAGGTAGGAGAGACATGTAAAAAGGAGGTGAGGGTGGAAAAAAATGTGGCAAGTGATAGGTGGATACAAGTAGGCAGTATGGTGACATAGTAGTAGAGCAACTGCCTTACAGCGCCAGAGACCCGGGTTCGATCCTGACCATGAGTTCTGTTTGTGCCGAGTTTGTACGTTCTTCCTGTGACCTGTGTGGATTTTCTCTGAGATCCTCCCACACTCCAAAGGCGTACAGGTTTGGAGGTTAATTGGCTTGGTGTAAATGTAAAATTGTCCCTAATGTGTGTAGGGTAATGTTAATGTGTGGGGAGCGTTGGTCGGTGCTAACTCGGTGGGCCAAAGGGCCTATTTCCACACTGTATCTCTAAGTGAGAGGGGTTTGATAGGCAGATGGGTGGAGTAAGTTTAAATGGTTAGAGCAGGGGGGCTACTGGAGGGCTTGGCCCCACTCACCGGGAACACTCCCAGCTGCACTGCTCACCATAGCTCTCTGTTCTTCATTCCATCCCCACCTCTCTTTTCCAACTTTCTCCTCCCTACTATAATCAGTCCGGAGATGGGTCCCTTGTTGCATGTCCTTTCCCTCCAAAGATGCTGTGTGGAGGAAGGAACTGCAGATGCTCGTTTACACTGAAGATAGAGACAAAATGCTGGAATAACTCAGCGGGACAGGCAGCGTCTATGGATAGAAGATCTGAGGAAGGCTCTCGACCCGAAACGTCACCCATTCCTTCTATCCAGAGCTGCTGCCTGTCCCGTGGAATTACTCCAGCATTTTGTATCTACCCTTCAAAAATGCTGCCTGACTTGCTGTTCCTCCAGCATGTTGTGTTTTGCTGATGGTATATCATATTGTCTTGCATCTATTTAATTTTTAATTTTATTTTCAGTGCCTTGCGCCCCGCAGAATGTCAAAGTGCAGCTTGACTGTGCCGTCAATACAGCCCTGGTACTGTGGGACCATAGTAAAGGAGCTCTGTGGTATGGTGCTGTGGTAGAAGGAACTGATGGGAACAACATACTGTGCAGCACAGCAGAATCATCTTGTAGAACTCGCACGTTACTCTGCGGCCAGTTGTATCACGTGCATGTTGTGGCATCTGATAGCGCGTGTAACCATTCTGTGAGTTCCACAGTTGAAATCCAAACAGGTAACATCTACTATCGTTTTATTGACTGATGTTGCATATTCTCATTAGAAAATTGCAGCAATGTTCGGTGGGCCGAAGGGCCTGTTTCCGCGCGGTATCTCTGAACTAAACTGTTAATGCTGTATTCTTAATTATTATCTTTTCCTAGAAATGTAATATCTCACACCTATGCATTGTATGTTAAATTTGACATCCATTGACCTCTACATTGTCTTGCAATCCACATCAGTCAACATTCCAGCACAGTTGCTAACCATAATAGACATTGAAAGTCTCCAGTGTTTAAGAGGGAACTGCAGATGCTGGAGAATCGAAGGTTACACAGAAAGGCTGGAGAAACTCAGCGGGTGCAGCAGCATCTATGGAGCGAAGGAAAAAGGCAACGTTTCGGGCCGAAACCCTTCTTCAGACTGATCGGGGGTGGGGGTGGGTGGGGACAAGAAAGGGAAAAGGAGGAGTAGCCAGAAGGCTGGAGGGTGGGAGGAGACAGCAGGGGAGCTGAGGAAGGGGAGGAGACAGCAAGGACTAACAGAATTGGGAAAATTCGATGTTCATGCCCCCGGGGTGCAGACTCCCCAAACGGAATATGAGGTGCTGTTCCTCCAATTTCCGGTGCTGCTCGCTGTGGCCATGGAGGAGACCCAGGACAGAGAGGTCGGAGGCGGAGTGGGAGGGGGAGTTGAAGTGCTGAGCCACCGGGAGGTCAGCTTGGTTATTGCGGACCGAGCGGAGGTGTTCGGCGAAACGATCGCCCAACCTCCGCTTGGTCTCACCGATATAGATCTGCTGACATCTAGAGCAGCGGACGCAATAGATGAGGTTGGAAGAGATGCAGGTAAACCTCTGTCGCACCTGGAACGATTGCTTGGGTCCTTGAACGGAGTCGAGGGGGGAGGTAAAGGGACAAGTGTTGCATCTCTTGCGGTTGCAAGGGAAAGTGCCCGGGGAGGGGGTGGACCGAGAGGGAAGGGAAGAATTGACAAGGGAGTTATGGAGGGAGCGGTCTTTGCGGAAGGCAGATATGGGGGGAGATGGGAAGATGTGGCGAGTAGTGGGGTCACGTTGGAGGTGGCGAAACTGACGGAGGATTATTTTTTGTATGTGACGGCTGGTGGGGTGAAAGGTGAGGACTAGGGGGACTCGGCCCTTGTTGCGAGTGCGGGGATGGGGAGAGAGAGCAGTGTTGCGGGGTATGGAAGAGACCCTGGTGCGAGCCTCATTTATGGTGGAGGAGGGGAACCCCCGTTCCCTGAATAGTGAGGACATTTCAGATGTCCTGGTGTGGAACGCCTCATCCGTGGAGCAGATGCGGCGTAGACGGAGGAATTGGGAGTAGGGGATGGAGTCCTTACAGGAAGCAGGGTGGGAAGAAGTGTAGTCCAGATAGCCATGGGAGTCAGTGGGTTTATAGTGTATGTCGGTTAGAAGTCTACCATTGCAGGTGATAGACTTCTAACCGACATACACTATAAACCCACTGACTCCCATGGCTATCTGGACTACACTTCTTCCCACCCTGCTTCCTGTAAGGACTCCATCCCCTACTCCCAATTCCTCCGTCTACGCCGCATCTGCTCCACGGATGAGGCGTTCCACACCAGGACATCTGAAATGTCCTCACTATTCAGGGAACGGGGGTTCCCCTCCTCCACCATAAATGAGGCTCGCACCAGGGTCTCTTCCATACCCCGCAACACTGCTCTCTCTCCCCATCCCCGCACTCGCAACAAGGGCCGAGTCCCCCTAGTCCTCACCTTTCACCCCACCAGCCGTCACATACAAAAAATAATCCTCCGTCAGTTTCGCCACCTCCAACGTGACCCCACTACTCGCCACATCTTCCCATCTCCCCCCATATCTGCCTTCCGCAAAGACCGCTCCCTCCATAACTCCCTTGTCAATTCTTCCCTTCCCTCTCGGTCCACCCCCTCCCCGGGCACTTTCCCTTGCAACCGCAAGAGATGCAACACTTGTCCCTTTACCTCCCCCCTCGACTCCGTTCAAGGACCCAAGCAATCGTTCCAGGTGCGACAGAGGTTTACCTGCATCTCTTCCAACCTCATCTATTGCGTCCGCTGCTCTAGATGTCAGCAGATCTATATCGGTGAGACCAAGCGGAGGTTGGGCGATCGTTTCGCCGAACACCTCCGCTCGGTCCGCAATAACCAAGCTGACCTCCCGGTGGCTCAGCACTTCAACTCCCCCTCCCACTCCGCCTCCGACCTCTCTGTCCTGGGTCTCCTGCATGGCCACAGCGAGCAGCACCGGAAATTGGAGGAACAGCACCTCATATTCCGTTTGGGGAGTCTGCACCCCGGGGGCATGAACATCGAATTTTCCCAATTCTGTTAGTCCTTGC
The DNA here is from genome assembly GCF_028641065.1 of Leucoraja erinaceus. Taxonomy (NCBI): domain Eukaryota; kingdom Metazoa; phylum Chordata; class Chondrichthyes; order Rajiformes; family Rajidae; genus Leucoraja; species Leucoraja erinaceus. The sequence continues at coordinate 55,785,632 of NC_073386.1, read as the reverse complement.
TGTCTCCTCCCCTTCCTCAGCTCCCCTGCTGTCTCCTCCCACCCTCCAGCCTTCTGGCTACTCCTCCTTTTCCCTTTCTTGTCCCCACCCACCCCCACCCCCGATCAGTCTGAAGAAGGGTTTCGGCCCGAAACGTTGCCTTTTTCCTTCGCTCCATAGATGCTGCTGCACACGCTGAGTTTCTCCAGCCTTTCTGTGTAACCTTGAAAGTCTCCATATTGACACCGGAAGTGAGTCACTGCCGACTCTTCACAATTGCAAACAACAAGTACATTAGTGAAGATGGTCACAAAATGCTGGAGTAACTCAGTGGGACAGGCAGCATCTCTGGAGAGAAGGAATGGGTGGCGTTTCGGGCCGAGACCCTTCTTCAGGCTGAGAGTCGGGGGAAAGGGAAACAAGAGATATAGACGGTGATGTATAGAGATATAGAACAAATTAATAAAAGATATGCAAAAAAGTAACGATGATAAAGGAAACATGACTTTCAGCCTGAGGATGAGTCTCGACCTGAAACTGCACCAATTCCTTTTCTCCAGAGTTGCTGCCTGACCCACTGAGTTACTCCAGCTTTTTGTGTCTACCTTCGGTTTAAACCAGCATCTGCAGTTCCTTCCTACATATGTACACCAATGATTAGATTTATGTCTCCCTACCACCAATCTATCCATTTTGCAACATTTTCTCTTCAACATTTGCCTATTTGGTTTAAAACATGTCTCTGCGACACCTTAGTAAAGTCCATCTGAAAAATCACTTACACTACACCACATAAAGAAGTCCAGGAAAAGACCAATAGACTCTCGAGCCTGCCCCAATAAATAAATATAATACAAATAAATATTAATATAAATATAAATAAATATAATATAAATAATAAATAATAAATACATAAATATTAATACAATCATCATCATTCCAAGCGGGACTTCCTTGAAATCAACGATTGTTCACAAGAATAACCAGATAAGATCATAAATGTTTCACATCACACACTTCGACACAAAAGCCCATTCATGAAAGAGAAAAACAAAGCGTTATGAACTAACCTATTTTTCATGTACTGTATATACTTCAATGGAACTAAGAATGTGACTTTGACTGGCCTGTTTGTCCCATACCTTCAGCTCCCTGCAGTCCCCAGAATGTAAGTGCTCATTTGGACTGTACATCACGCACAACATCAGTGTGTTGGGAGCAGAGTGAAGGTGCAGTGTTCTACACGGCCATTGCAGAAGGAATGGAAGGAGACAGATACTCGTGCAATGCAACAGCGGCAAACTGTGAGATCCTGGGCCTCCCATGTGGCCAGATGTACGGCATAACTGTGTTAGCAATGGACGGGAAATGCACCAGTTTACCAAGTCAAGCTTTTGAAATTCAAGCAGGTGAAATTATGGTTATCCTTCTATGAAAATAAGCAAAATAGAATCACAAACAAATAGGCATAAATTGATATGGTAAAGCATTTAAAAATGGAGAGCTGTGCAATAAATCTTTGATACAAAATCATTATTCCATCAGTTAGTTTTGTCGGATGTTGACCATCTTGAGTGGCTCTTTTTATGTCATTTCATTCCATAATATTTATACAATCAATATTTTTCAGACATTGTTGTACCATTAGTTTCAAATAAGGTTAAAAATTCCAATTTTTGTTTTATTCCACATTCGGCAGAACCTTGTATCCCACAGAGAGTGGTTGCTCACATCAACTGTGAAAATAACACCATCTCAGTGTTTTGGGATCCCAGCAACGGCTCAGAGTCATACCATGTAACAGCACAAGGAATCAATGGCCATTGGGCCTCCTGCAATACAACAGGCACTGAATGTGAGGTCTCTGATGTGCACTGTGGACTGAACTACTATATAACTGTAGAGGCAATCCGCATGGAGTGTAACAGCTCACAAAGCTCTTCTTTAACAGTTAAAACAGGTAATCCTTGTGAAGTATATAGAATCATATCTATACATTATTTGGAGTGTTGCCTTTGATGTATCCTCAGTCTATACTTATGAATGTTCTCGTTGCAGTACCGTGTGTGCCCCAGAATGTTGACGCTCACATGGACTGTGATGCTGGACATATGTCGGTCTCCTGGGAGTTCAGTGAAGGTGCAATATCATACGTGGCTACTGCAGAAGGGAGCAACGTGCAGCAATGCAGTGCCAATGATACACTGTGTGATATCACCGACCTGTACTGTGGAGAGACCTACACCCTCTCAGTTTATGCGATTGATGACACCTGTGACAGTGCTGAAAGTCCTTCCATCACAAGGAGAACAGGTAAATGCTGAGGTGTTTCCTGAATCATTCATTTCTCCATCAGTCTGAATTCTGTACTTTCTAAAATATTCTTCACCTGAAAATACCTTTAAAGATTTCAGTTATATAAACCACTCCATTAGTTCTCTACAGCGACTGAAATGTAGAAACAGAGAAACATAGAAAGGGGTAGGCCATTCAGCCCTTCGAGCCAGCACCGCCATTCAATATGATCATGGCTGATCATCCAAAATCAGTACCCCGTTCCTGCCTTCTCCCCATATCTCTTGATTCCGTTAGCCCTAAGAGCTAAATCTCTCTTGAAAACATCCAGTGAATTGGCCTCCACTGCCTTCTGTGGCAGAGAATTCCACAATTTCACAACTGTATACCTATGTACAAATGGTCCTATGAAGTCCAGGAAAAGACCAGTTTGCTAAACAAGCCTGATTTGCACTTATATACAAATGATCTTCATCCATTCTTTTTCCTTTTTTTCAGTTTCGTGCATCCCACAGAATCTCGATGTCCAGTTGGACTGTGACACGAACGATGCCTCTGTGCTGTGGAGCCACACTAAAGGTGCCGTGTCTTACTCCGCCACAGCAGAAGGAAGCAATGGGCACGTGACTGCCTGTGAGACAGTCAATACAGAATGTCAAATACCCAGCCTACACTGTGGACAGGTGTATAATGTAACGCTGACAGTACTGGACGGTGGATGTGACAACTCACAAAGCTCCCAGATTGTATTGGACACGCGGGTAGGTCTCTTGTGCAGAACAGACTCATTTAACACGTTGTATTTTTAAACATAATTTGAGCAAAGTTGAGGGACTGAGTTTGTTTTTTGCTCAAGACTCCAACATCCCCACATTGTGTCCCCAATGGTAACTTTATCTGTATGCATATTTAGTTTAACAATCTATTATAGATTATCCAAAATTTGTTTTGGAGGAGGGAACATGGATATTTGATAGCAATTGGGAGAAGTCCTGACTGAAGGCAATTTATAAGATGCAGAATTTCAGGGAAGTCGCTGGTTAAAGTAATTTCAAAAGTGATCTCCACATCAGTTCCTTGCTGGCTGAAGCCACTGTCACCAAAGACAGTGTAGAAGAAGAAACTGGTGCTGCAAAGATGCGCAAATGGCTGTGAGGGAGAAAGGAATGCAGAAATATACAACGACACGCTACAATACGATGGAACTTTAATTATCCCAGGAGGGAAATTGATCTGCCAACAGTCATAAAAACACAAAATACATTAAACATGAAATTAAAGTGACGAGTGGAAAGGATTGGGGATGTATCTTAGTAGAACCAGTCTGTTGCTGAAGGTACTCCTCAGGTTGACCAGTGTGTCATGGCGAGGATGTTCTGCAGTTTGAGGAGCATCCTCCCCTCCTAGATGGATGCTCAATAGTTCAATGGTACTCTATTATCACGTGTACGTAGGTAAAGTGAATTTCTTTTTGCATACATTTCAGTGCCAATCCTACTGTACAATGGGCTCAATCATACTAAGTAGAAGCGTGTAGGGTAGTACACAAGAGTCGCCACGTTTTAGACGCCATCTTGTACACTTCCTGAAGACAGTGATGGTGATCTGCGATAAAGAACAAGAAATGTGCCTTATGCCCCTGTCCCACCTAGGCAACTTTTTTACGCCACTACAGGCAACTAGGCTGTAGCCACATGGTCGCCGGGGTGTCGCCTGTATGGTCGTGAGTTGTCTCTTCAGTCGCCCAAAGAATCGTAGCGTTTTTCTGGTCACCGCTGGATTTTGAAATGTTCAAAACATTTTGGCGACAGTCGGCGACCGTTGACGCCAATGAGCGTAGCTTGACTTTTCCTGACGTAGGTGCTGTCGTATGTTGTCTCCAGGATGACGTAGGTTGTCGCCGGTGCTGACCTACGTCAACCGGCGACAGGTACCGACCGGCCACTGAGTTGCCTTACCTTGCCGTAGCTTGTGCTGGTGGATGTAGGTTGTTGTAGGTGTGGTCGTAGGTGGACGACCTAATGGGTCGCCAGTTGTCGGTAGCTTGCCGTAGCTTGACGTCGACTAGGTGGTAGGTTGTTGTAGACATTGTCGTAGGGGGGGTCCAGTTGCCGGTTTCTCGGCGACCTGCTACGAACAGTCGCCGGCAGTCACCGAAAAAAACACCTAAGTGGGACAGGCCCTTTATGCAGTATAGAAATAAGAAACGGTAAACAAGGAGTGTTTTCTGAAGTAGGACGGAGTGAAATCATGGGAGGAATTGAAATAACGTGATTCAGGGCAGTCATTTACATAACAGCTGTTATGGACTCGGAAATTCATGGAGAGTGATGAGTTTTGAAGGGCAATGTTTAGTTTAGGGCAGCACAGTGACAAAGTGGTAGAGTTGCTGCCTTACAGCACCGTAGACTGTAACACAGAGAGGCTTGATCCTGACTACTGATACTAGCTGTAAGGAGTTTGTACGCTTTCTACGTGTGCTCCGGTTTCCTAACATACTACAAAGACTTGTAAGGTTTGTAAGTTAATTGGCTTTGGTAAATTGTAAAATTGTGTCTAGTGTGTGGGGTAGTGTTCGTGTACTGAGTGATCGCTGATCAGCGTGTACTTGGTGGGCCGAAGGGCCTGTTTCTACGCTGAATGTCTAAAGTCTTTAGTTTAGAGATACAGCATGGGAACAGGCCCTTCGTTCCACTGAGTTCACGCTGACCATCGATCACCTGTTCACACTGATTCTAGGTTCTCCCACTATTCTCATGCACTCCTTCAACACTAGGGGCAATTTACAGGTGCCAATTACCTAACCCGCACGTCTTTGGGATGTGGGAGGAAACCGGAGCACCCAGGGGAAACCCACGCAGCCACAAGGAGAAGGTGCAAACTCCACATAGACAGCACCCGAGGTCAGGATCGAACCAAGGTCTCCGGCTCTATGAGGCTCTACTGTGTGTGCCACTGTGCCACTCGATATGTTCTGAGTAGGATTATGTATAAACATTGTAAGCTATGTTTCTGAGATGGAGATTCATTGAAAAGGAAGGATGATAAGAAGTGTGTGTGATAATGCGTGGAATTGCACTCTGCTCTCGGACATAGTAAGTAAGGTAGGGATATTGCTTGAAAAAGGGTTCTGCTTAAAAATAATTGTTTGATTGCAAAGTATTTTCATTGAAGCAGGCATGTTCAGTATTCATAGCGTGAGTAACTCTATAAATGAAAATGGAGAGATGAACCAAAAAGGAATTTCAGTTTCAGGCCTCAAGGCCCTTCCTATCGACACTTCTTGCTCTGGGATAAGAGCAGCTTTCTACTGAGGCCCATCTTCCATATATTATCTTCAGTAATGCACTCGAGCAACTGTTTTTCAATCTTTTGAAGATGGAGTAGGTCCAGGAAAATGTGCCCTACAATGCATAGAAATTTGATATAAATGCTCATTTAGAGATTACAAAAGTTGGTGAGAGTTATTTAAAAAAGTAGTAATCTTTGCAAAATTAGCAAGTTGGACAGTTAAAAAATAGTCCTTTTTCCTGTCACCAGAATGAGTAGAATTCTAAGATGTGAGCTGAAACTGTAACTACATTCAGATTCAGATTCAGATTCAGGTTCAATTTTAATTGTCATTGTCAGTGTACAGTACAGAGACAACGAAATGCATTTAGCATCTCCCTGGAAGAGCGACATAGCAAATGATTTGAATAAATAATAATAAGTGTCCGGAGGGGGGGTGGTGATTGGCAGTCACCGAGGTACGTTGTGGAGTAGAGTGACAACCGCCGGGAAGAAGCTGTTCCTCGACCTGCGGGTTCGGCAACGGAGAGACCTGTAGCGCCTCCCGGATGGTAGGAGGGTAAACAGTCCATGGTTGGGGTGAGAGCAGTCCTTGGCGATGCTGAGCGCCCTCCGCAGACAGCGCTTGCTTTGGACAGACTCAATGGAGGGGAGCGAGGAATCAGTGATGCGTTGGGCAATTTTCACCACCCTCTGCAATGCCTTCCGGTCGGAGACAGAGCAGTTGCCATACCATACTGTGATGCAGTTGGTAAGGATGCACTCGATGGTGCAGCGGTAGAAGTTCACCAGGATCTGAGGAGACGGACCTTCTTCAGTCTCCTCAGGAAGAAGAGACGCTGGTGAGCCTACTTGATCAGAGTAGAGGTATTGTGGGTCCAAGAGAGGTCATCGGAGATGTTGACTCCCAGGAACCTGAAGCTAGAAACACGTTCCACCTCCATCCCGTTAATGTGGATGGGGGTGTGCGTGCCGCCTCTGGACTTCCTGAAGTCTACAATGAGCTCCTTGGTCTTCTTGGAGTTAAGGGCCAGGTTGTTGTCAGCGCACCATGCTGCTAAGTGCTGGACCTCCTCCCTGTACGCCAACTCATCGTTGTTGCTGATGAGGCCAATCACCGTTGTATCATCTGCATACTTGATGATGGTGTTAGTACCATGTACAGGTGTGCAGTCATAGGTGAAGAGGGAGTAGAGGAGGGGGCTCAGCACACAGCCCTGTGGAACGCCGGTGTTCAGGGTGAGGGTTGAAGAGGTGTGCTTGTCTAACCTCACAGACTGGGATCTGTTGGTTAGAAAGTCCAGTATCCAATTGCAGAGGGAGGGGTCGATGCCCAGGTTACCGAGTTTGGTGATCAGTTTTGATGGTATAATGGTGTTGAATGCTGAGCTGTAATCGATGAACAGCATTCTTACGTAAGTGCACGGTAAACAGAGGGTATCAATATTGAAATGCTCTGTTATAAAAATCCAGACGACCAGTCAAATATGTGATGGTGCTTTATTCCTTGAAAGAAGCTGTAAAAATGAATTCAAGATGAAGTATATTCCTTGCACTGTAACAGCCAGTTTGTTGTTTCTGTACTTTTCAGCACCTTGTGCACCAGAGGACATCTCCACCAGTCTGAACTGTGACACCAAGAGTACATCAGTGGCCTGGGAGGAGAGTGATGGGGCGATGTGGTACATTACAACAGCAGAAGGACAAGATGGACACATTTCACTGTGTAACACAACGGGGACAAGCTGTGAATTCATGGACCTGCACTGTAGTCAAACGTACTCACTAACTGTAATAGCGATGGACAGTTACTGTCAGAGTGTAAACACTTCCGTCTTTGAAGCTGAAACAGGTATAAAACCTTTTTTTTTTAAACTCTGATGGGAGGAAATGGTTTTCCTGCTCCAGTGGAAAAAATGTTTTCTGTCATTTGAAACAGGCCCTTCGTCCCACCGAAGTCCATGCCAACCAGCGATCCCCGCACATTAACACACTAGATACAATTTACACTTATATCAAGCCAATTTGCCTACAAACCTGTATGTCTTTGGTGTGTGGGAGGAAAGCGAACAACTCGGAGAAAACCCACGCAGTCACGGGGAGAACGTACGAATTCTGTACAGACATCACCCGCAGTAGGGATTGAACCCGAGTTTCTGGCCCTGCCAGAGCTGTAAGGCAGCAACTCTACCTCTGCGCCACCGTGCCGCCCTTTTGTATTGGGAAAGTTAAAATCCCCCACTACGACTACTTTATTTGCCTCACAGCTGCCTACAATATCTTGGCATATTTGCTCCTCCAATTCCCACTCCGACTGTTTGGAGGCCTGTAGTACACTCCCAACAAGGTGCTCATCCCCTTTTTATTTCTTAGCTGCACCCATACAGGAACAAGTTGCACAGGTTCAAGGTGAGAGGGCAACATTTTAATAGGAACCTGAGAGGTAACAGAGGGATGTGGTGGAAACCCTCTGCCAGAGATAATATTTGGGGCAGGTATGATAACAAAACTTAAAACATTTGGAGAAGAAAAAGGAAGCAAATGTAAGGTTTAGAAAGGTAGAATCAGACCGGGCCTTAAAATTAGAAGGGCACCTAGAAGGGGCAAAAGAGGCCATGATCTTGGGGCACAAATCCATAGCTCATTGAACATGGCCATACAAGTACATAGAGCGCTAAAGAAGGTATGTGATATGCTTGGGTTACACAAAAAAGCTGGAGAAACTCAGCGGATGCAGCAGCATCTATGGAGCGAAGGAAATAGGCAATGTTTCGGGCCGAAACCCTTCTTCAGACGTCTGAAGAAGGGTTTCGGCCCGAAACGTTGCCTATTTCCTTCGCTCCATAGATGCTGCTGCACCCGCTGAGTTTCTCCAGCTTTTTTGTGTAACCTTCTATTCTCCAGCATCTGCAGTTCCCTCTTAAAAACTATGTGATATGCTTGCCTTCATTGGTCGAGGTATTGTGAATAAGAGTCAGGATGTCATGATGCAGCATTAGAAGACTTGGTTAGGCCACATTTGGAATATTGCATGCTGTTCTGTTAACCCCATTACAGGAAGGACTTGGTGGCTTTGGAAAGGGAGCAGAGGTTCACTAGAATGTGACCTGGATTACTGGGTATTAGCTAGAGGGAGAAGTTGGACAGACTTGGATCATTTTCTCTGGATGGCCGAAGGTGCGGAGAGACCTCATTGAAGTATATAGAATTATTAGAGGCATAGAGTAGGCACCAGAACCAGAATCTTTTTCCCTGGGTCAAAAAATCAAATGGTAGAGCAAATAGTTTAGTTTAGTTTTTAATTTAGAGAAACAGTGTGGAAAGAGGCCCATCGCGATGCACACCGAGATGAGGATTTACTCGAGTTTGGAAGGCAATGCGATAATTAGGGCCAGACAGTCGGACGAGGTATTTCCAATGTTTCACCTCCTCCAACCTCCTCTACTGCATCCGGTGTTTCCCGATGTGGCCTCCTGTACATCGGTGAGACGAAGTGTAGACTCGTCTTGCATAACGCTTGTGTTCAGTCCACCAGGGCCTACTGGATCTACCGCTTGCTAACCATTTTAACACCTCTTCCTATTCCCATACTGACGTTTCTGTCCTGGGTCTCCTCCATTACCAGAGTGTGGCCTTATGCAAACTGGAGGAGCATCACCTCGTATTCCACTTGGATAGTTTACAACCCAACAATACGAACATTGAATTATCCAAATTTACATAGAAAATAGGTGCAGGAGTAGGCCATTCGGCCCTTCAAGCCTGCACCGCCATTCAATATGATCATGGCTGATCATCCAACTCAGTATCCCGTACCTGCCTTCTCTCCATACTCCCTGGTCCCTTTAGCCACAAGGGCCACATCTAACTCCCTCTTAAATATAGCCAATGAACTGGCCTCAACTACATTCTGTGGCAGAGAATTCCAGAGATTCACCACTCTCTGTGTAAAAAATGTTTTTCTCATCTCAGTCCTAAAAGATTTCCCCTATGGATAAACTGTGACCCCTTGTTCTGGACTTCCCCAACATCGGGAACAATCTTCCTGCATCTAACTTGTCAAACCCCTTAAGAATTTTGTAAGTTTCCATAAGATCCCCCCTCAACCTTCTAAATTCTAGCGAGTACAAGCCAAGTCTATCCCGTCTTTCTTCATATGAAAGTCCTGACATCCCAGGAATCAGTCTGGTGAACCTTCGCTGTACTCCCTCTATAGCAAGAATGTCCTACCTCAAATTAGGAGACCAAAACCGTACACAATACTCCAGGTGTGGTTTCACCAAGACCCTGTACAACTGCAGTAGAACCTCTCTGCTACTATACGCAAATCCTTTTGCTATGAATGCTAACATACCATTCGCTTTCTTCACTGCCTGCTGCACCTGCATGCCTACCTTCAATGACTGGTGTACTATGACACCCAGGTCCCGTTGCATCTCCCCTTTTCCTAATTAGGTAACTGCAAGCCGCCTTCCCCCTTCTTCCCCCAAACCCTTTTCTTCCCCCCCCCCCCCCCCCCTCTGTTTCCCTACCTGGACTCGCATCTACTACTCTCCTTCCCCCCCTCCCCTTCTACCTACATTTCTTCCTCTAGCTTCACAATTCATACCTTCAATCAATCCTTATGTCTCACAGCTGTCTTTTCATCTCTGGCCTTTGTCCGCCATCTGCCTTTCAACCCAACCCCCCCCCCCCCCCCCCTCTCCCCTCCCCTCCCCCCCTTCCCCCCCTCACCTCTGTTCACCTATTGATTGTTAGGCCTTGCCCTGTCCCTCCACCTCCACAATCAGTCTGAAGAAGGGTACCGACTCGTAACGTCACTTCTGTATGTTCTCCAGAGATGAGAGATGCTGCTGAGTTACTCCAGCACTCCGTGTCTCTTTTAGCTTAGATGGGGAACGGTCAGAATTGACCAGTTGGGTTCTTGGCCATTTTTCCGTCTGTATGATGCTGTGATGACTTGCTTATTTTTCTTCCTCTCCGCGTACTTTGTCCCCTCAGAACGTACAAGTTGATTGCCCCACCGTCTCTGCCTTTGTAACTTTGGAGACAAATAAAAGTGTATTTTCTGTGCCGTAGATCAAAGAATACAATTGAGTCTGAAGAAGGGTCTCGATCTGAAATATCACCCATTCCTTCCATCCAGAGATGCTGCCTGTCCCGCTGACTTACTCCAGCATTTTGTGTCTATCTTCGGTGTAAACCATACCCACTACACTTGAAATGCCTTACTGTTTGTGTGTCTTGTAGAAATATGTTTTGTTTGTATGGCTGTAGAAACAGAGTTTCGTTTGAGCCTCATTGAGGTTCAAATGACAATGAATAAATATTGTATTGTATTGCATTGTACTATAATTAATTAATGATCCGTTTCTCTTTCTTCCTCTCCAAGCCCCTTGTCCCCCTCAGAACGTACAAGCTGATAGTGTTGGCGTCACTGCCTCTGTAGCATGGGAGATGAGTAATCTCACAGTGTGGTACACTGCAACAGCGGAGGGCAGCGATGGACACACGGCCACTTGTACCACGTCCGACACAAACTGTCTAATCCCAGATCTTCACTGCAGCCAAACGTACAGCATCTCCGTCCTCGCATTTGGTGAAACCTGCAGCAGTCTCCAAAGCTCACGTTCTGAAATTTATACAGGTAATAAAGAAGGAAAGAATACCTCTTCATATAACACATTTAATCTTTGAAGGATATCTTGAGACACTTCACAATGCAGAGATTGTTTCCTATTTGGTAACTCTGGAACAAGCTAAACTGTTCAACACTATGAGGTCTCATAAAACACTAATCTGTGTGGAGAGGGCAGTAAGGTAGCAACCCTGAAGTGAGGCAACTACCAACAATTCTTTAGCAATGCTACCTACCAGCACATCAAGCATGCAAGACATGGCAAACAGCATGGCTCCCACTCCTTCAACCTGTGTGTTGCAAATGCCAAATCACCAAATGACGCAGGGTGGAGAAGAGATAAAACTGAATTCTGTGATGTTGTTCAGGCCTATGAGGCAATGTCATGTTAGTGCAGAGAGAGGCCCTTGTTTTACAGATGCCCACTGCTTTTGCCAGTGACTCCGCTGGCTCAAAATCGATCCAATATTTGGATATGTTTACTTCAAGGAGTATCTGATCTTCAAGGAGTATCTGATCTTCAAACATGCAGGCATAGATCCACTGCACCAAGCAACTTGATTGGAAATGGCAAGTTTGTTGTCTTGGAATAATCAGTCATCAGCATGAAACACTGGTGGTCTGAGAAACAGTGGCAGGGTTTTAGTGGTATACGGGATTTCAGTTACTGTAATGATTTCATCCCTGGTACTGCAACTTTCTTCAATCCCTGTATTTTTTTAGCAATTCCCTCTGATGCGATCAGAGTCTTCCTATTCCTGTCAGACATCATTGATCAAGATACAACACTCGTAGAAATCAGTGGGACACCTTGGATTTAAATTCAATGCTGAACTTAGGGCATAATTTCTTTGTATCTAATGTGGTTGGATTGAGTAGATGTATGTGAATATCATGGTAGCTCCTGAAGCTACTTGAACTTTGAGAGATGCTGGCAAGCAATATCTGTGCCCTTGGATTTTAATGTTAATATTTCCTTTCCTGCAGCACCTTGTGCCCCAGATGAAATTGTTGCCAATGTGGATTGTACCTCCAATAAAGTGGTGGTATCGTGGGGTAGGAATAATGGGGCGATCTCGTACGATGTAACAGCTGAAGGAAGTGATGGGCACACACACTCAGACAACACCACAGACACGCGCTATGAAATGCTGGATTTACACTGTGGACAATCCTATAACATAACCGTAACAACTCTGAGTTACAGCCGGCACGGCATTTCAAGCATTTCTGTACAGATACAAACAGGTAAATAATATCCATCAAGGAATCATTTCGATTTTTAGGCAATTAATACAGACAGCAAGAGAATTGATATTAACTTGTATTTTCTGAATAGCACCCTGCATTCCTGAGAATCTCACGGCTGAGCTGAATTGTGAATTGAATACAATATCTTTCTGGTGGGATGAAGCTGACGGAGCAAAGTTGTACACGGTGACTGTTCGAGACAGTCAAAGAGAAACAGCTTCATTCAACACAAGTGATACAAGGGCTCAAACCCACGAGCTGCAGTGTGGTGAATATTATACAATCTCTGTTCTAGCAACAGATGATATCTGCAGGAGACCCCAGACAGCAGTGGTCAATGTACATGCAGGTAAAACTTTTGAAAGAGTCATCAACTGAAGTATGAGGTTTCATTAGCAATATTCAAATAAGTTGCTTTTTCATATTATTAAACGTTCTTTTGCCACATATGAATGCTGCAGATTAATTTTATAATACTTTATTGCCTTAAAAATATTTATCTAATTCTCTCGAAAAACTTGCCATAGAATTTTCTTCAACTTCCATTCACGGCCTTACCTCATGCTTATGATGTAAAGATTCAACTAGTCCAACTTCACATCCACTTCATTGCCATTTTTCAAATGTATCCATTCTCTGGTTGTCATACAAGAAGAAATGTACCTTATTAGTTTAATTTAGTTAGTTTGGAGATACTTCATGGAAACAGGCCCTTCACCCCACCAAGTCCACACCAACCACAGATCCCCCATTTGCACTAGTTCCATGTTATTCCACTACGCATTAGGGACAATTTATAGAGGCTTTTTAACCAACAAACCCAAATGTCTTTATTCAAGCAAAATCATTCAAATGCATTCCACTTGACTTTCACTGTCCTACGGAGAACCATATTTTCCTCTCCAGCATCTCCATAGAACTGAATTCCCTCACCCTGGATATTACTTCAGTAACTTCTGCATCTTCTCCTGGACCTTGTAAACCTTCTTTAATGTTGAAATGGATACAACACTCCAATTATGGCAGATCCTGTAATTTATGTAGATTCACTATCTTCTTTGCTTTTATATTCCAAATTCCTCTATTATTGAATTATTCTTCATATTTTATTTCTGATAGTTATTGACTTTTCATAACTTCATTCATCTATTTCTTTACTCACTTACGGTTGGTCCGACTGCCTGCCATCCAATTTAACTCTCAATTTTATTTCCAGTCGCTTGTGATCCTCATAATGTCAAAGCACAACTGGACTGCAACGTCAATACAGCATTGGTAATGTGGGACTACACTAAAGGAGCACTGTGGTACACTGCCGTTGCGGAAGGTGCTGATGGGAACAATGTCTCATGCAGCACATCAGAAACATCCTGTAGAACACCCACGTTACTCTGTGGCCAGTTATATTCTGTACATGTTGTAGCATCGGACAGGACTTGTAACCACTCTGTGAGTTTATCAACTGAAATTCAGACAGGTAACTCATTATTTCATGGCATGCTATCCAGAAGTATAAGAGTTTATCATTTACATGCACCCTTATGTTACTTCAATATGTTGACAGAGCATGTGTTTAAGAAGGAACTGCAGATGCTGGAAAATCGAAGGTACACAAAAAAGGTGGAGAAACTCAGCGGGTGCAGCAGCATCTATGGAGTGAAGGAAATAGGCAACGTTTCGTGTCTGAAGAAGGGTTTCGGCTTGAAACGTTGCCAATTTCCTTCGCTCCATAGATGCTGCTGCACCCGCTGAGTTTCTCCAGCTTTTTTGTGTACCGTTGACAGAGCATGATGGTGGTTAAATTGCTGAATTTGATATTTGGAGGCGTATCCACTGATTTTGGAGATACAGTAGGTTTGAATTTCACAGAAACAGCTTGGGAATTCAGTTTAGTTAAAGGTGCAAGTGGACGTGATCCACCGAGTCCATGCTGACCAACAAGCACCCGTGCACTAGTTCTATCTTACACACTAGGGACAATTTACAAAAGCCAATGCACAAGAAACATGCACGTATTTGGAGTGTGGGAGGAAACCAGAGCACCTGGAGAAAGCCCACATGGTCAAAGGGAGAACATACAAACTTCGTACCGACAGCATTTGTAGTCAGGATCAAACCTGGGTCTCTGGCGCTGTAAGGCCGCAACTCTACAGCACTGAACTTAAATTCAAGTTCAAGATTTTAGAGTCCATTATAAAGGATGATGTTTGAGTCCTAAGAAACACTTTATAAAATAGGCCAGTCAGCATGGTTTTGTGACAGGCTGATCATGCTCAATGAAACTGTTGGAATTCTTTGAGGCAGTAACCAACAGGACAAAGGAGAGTCAGTGGATATTGTTTACCTGGATTTTCAGAAAGCCTTTGATAAGATGCCACACTTGAGACTGCTAAAGAAGATGAGAGCCCATGGTATTGGAGGGATATATACTCGTGTGGATAGCAGGAGGGATATATACCCATGTGGACGGCAGAAGGCAAAGAGTGGCAATATCATGTCCTCCAAGTCAAGTCAAGTCAAGTCAAGTTTATTTGTCACATACACATACGAGATGTGCAGTGAAATGAAAGTGACAATGCTCGTGGGCTTTTGTGCAAAAGACAAACAACCAAACAAACTATAAACACAATCATAACACACATATTCTTTTACATAATAAATAATGGAAGGAAAAACGTTCAGTAGAGTTAGTCCCTGGTGAGATAGGCGTTTACAGTCCGAACGGCCACTGGGAAGAAACTCCTTCTCAACCTCTCCGTTCTCACCGCATGGCAACGGAGGCGCCAGAGATGCCCCTGGCCTTCCCTGAGTTACTCCAGCATTTGTGTTCAAGTGTAAGAAGGAATTGCAGCTGCTGGTTTAAACCGAAGGTAGACACAAAAAGCTGGAGTAACTCAGCAGGACAGGCAGCATCTCTGGAGCAAAGGAATGGGTGATATTTCATGTCAAGAAGGGTCTGAAGAAAGGTCTCGACCCAAATCATCACTCTTTCCTTCGCTTCAGAAATGCTGATTGTCCCATTGAGTTACTCCAGCTTTTTGTGTCTATCTGTGTGTTTAATTGTTGAACAACCAGCACATCAAGGCCACTCATTAGCTGTATGCCGTCAATCCTTATTGTAAATGTTGCCTCACAGTAATCCATATTGTATCTGGCACATGTCTGCCGAATTGACCAGATTAATTCTGTCTTCATGGAATCTGTAACAATTTTCATTACACAAGGCTGACAGGATTGTGGCTGAGGCAATGTTTCCCTTTGTTGATGTATCGGGAATTTGCATATTTTTCTTGGAATAAGGAATATGGAGTAAGCCATTCACTACTGAGATGAAAATCAATTCTTCACCCGACGGATTTGGGAACTTTAAAATACTCTGAGAAGAGTTGGAATCTCTGATGCCACAAATACTTCGTCCAGGCTATTAGAAAGAACTATGTATAACATTTTCTTTCAATTTGAAATTGCATGTTCTAATTTGTGAATTTAAGTATAAGACCGATAATCATTATCCAGTTTTTTAAATATTTCTTCAGCTCCCTGCAGTCCCCAGAATGTAAGTGCTTATTTGGACTGTACAGCACGCACAACATCAGTGTGTTGGGAGCAGAGTGAAGGTGTAGTGTTCTACACGGCCATGGCAGAAGGAATGGAAGGAGACATATACTCGTGCAACACAACTGAAGCAAACTGTGATATCCTGGGCCTCCCATGTGGCCAGTGGTACAATGTAACTGTGTTAGCAATGGACGAGAATTGCACCAGTTTACCAAGTTCAGCTGTAGAAATTCAAACAGGTAAAATTACTTTTTAATTATGTGAAAACCGGAAAATAACCAATCGTCAGGAATGATTTAAATTATTTTAAAATGCATATTAATAATCATGATAACTACTACTAATTATCTGTTCTAATTGTGATGTAAATATACGTAGCCAAAACGTAGCCATAATTGAAGTTTGGGATCCAAGATGCAATATGGAGATTCTACAGCATTACGTTCGTGATGTTGAGGTTGTGAGAGCTAACAGATTATTGCTGTTATGTTCATATGTTTTTCCCTTGGCAAAATGTAGTGAAAGTACTCACAGTCTAATTAAGATTAGCATGGGTACGAGTTCCTTGTAATAAACAAGTAGAAATGACAGTACGTTGTCTTATTTGCTGCTAGTCCCCAAATTTCTACCTCAAATACATTCACTTCACCTCATTGCTCAAGTTAGCTGGTCCATTCCTCCGCAGTTTGTTGTAAGATTTAATATTGTGTAACTTTGAGCAATAGAACTGCAATATTAAATCCACAATTGTTTATGGATTCTTTTTCGATGTTTTCTCAACTATTCAGAACCTTGTATCCCACAAAATATGGTTGCTCACATCAACTGTGAAAACAACACCGTATCAGTGTTTTGGGATCCCAGCAATGGCTCAGAGTCATACCATGTAACAGCACAAGGAATCAATGGCCATTGGGCCTCCTGCAATACAACAGGCACTGAATGTGAGGTCTCTGATGTGCACTGTGGACTGAACTACTATATAACTGTAGAGGCAATCCGCATGGAGTGTAACAGCTCACAAAGCTCTGCTTTAACAGTTAAAACAGGTAATTTGTGTGATATATAGAATCATATCTATAATTTCTATACATTATTTGGAGGGTTGTCTTTGATCTATCCTCAGTCTATACTTATGAATGTTCTCGTTGCAGTACCGTGTGTGCCCCAGAATGTTGACGCTCACATGGACTGTGATGCTGGACATATGTCGGTCTCCTGGGAGTTCAGTGAAGGTGCAATATCATACGTGGCTACTGCAGAAGGGAGCAACGTGCAGCAATGCAGTGCCAATGATACACTGTGTGATATCACCGACCTGCACTGTGGAGAGACCTACACCCTCTCAGTTTATGCGATTGATGACACTTGCGACAGTGTTGAAAGTCCTTCCGTCAGAATGAGAACAGGTAACTGCAGAGCAGTACAATCTCCTGAATCACTCGTTTCTCTATCAGATTACTAACATCAAATTCTGCACTGGCTAAAACACTGTTCTTCTAAAACTACATTCGCTTGAAGATAAGACACTCCGTAAGTCCACGGCAATAATAGGAATAAACAGATAAATATCAGGAAAAGATTCCTTGACTGACCAAGTCCACCAAACGCTGATGAAATAATGCTCTTCATCTCTTTGTTTTTTCAGCCTCGTGCATCCCACAGAATGTCCATGTCCAGTTGGACTGTGACACAAACGATGCCTCAGTGCTGTGGAGCCACACTAAAGGTGCAGTGTCTTACTCTACCACAGCAGAAGGAAGTGATGGGCACACAGTTTCCTGTGTGACGGATAATAGGGAATGTCCGATAACTAATCTACAATGTGGACAGGGGTACAATGTAACTGTGACAGCACGGGACGGTGTGTGTGACAACTCACAAAGCCCTCAGTTTGTATTCCACACTGGTAAGTCTCTTGTCTGGAATGGATAGACTTAATATTAAGACAACATATTCCCAGTAGTAATTTGAGCAAAAGACTAACTGCTGGTGGAGCTGAATGGGTCAGGCAGCATCTGTGGATGGAAAAGACTCGACAATGTTTCAGGAGGTCTGTCCATTTCCTTCCAGTTTTGAAGAAGGGTCCCAACCCAAAGTGTGTCGCCTGTTCATTTCTCATCACAAATGTTTCCTGACCTACTGAGTACCTTCAGCAGTTTGTTTTTTGCTCAAAATTTGTACCCCAAATGATAACTTTATCTACATGCATAGGAAGGGATTTTATTTATTGAACAAACCCTAAAGTTTATATGCTATAAACGTTATTCTAAAGTAACATTTATAATGTTACTAGACTAAGTGGGACCCGCTCGGTTCCATGTTCACACGGGAGGGCTGGTCCCCCGATGCAGTATGGGTACTGTGGGCTGAAAGGACTGGTTAATATGGACATTGTGTGCCAAATGGATTCTTGAGATGGCAGCTCAGTCACTCAAGCCTGATGTGCTGGCAGCTCACTAATGGCTGGTGGACTAACAGTTGACTCATGGCCATTCTTTGAAATTCCACTTCAAGCAGGGTGTAAGGCAACCAAATTCAAATGCAGATTTCTACCATTTCAAGCAGGGTGCAAGGCCACCAAATTCAGGTGCAGTTTCCGACCATTTCAAGCAGGTTGCAAGGCCACCAAATTCAAGTGCAGTTTCATGCCACTTCAAGCAGGGTGCAAGGCCACCAAATGCTAGTGCAGTTTCATGCCATTTCAAGCAGGGTGCAAGGCCACCAAATGCTAGTGCAGTTTCATGCCATTTCAAGCAGGGTGCAAGCCAACCACATTCAAATACAGTTTCATACCATTTCAATCAGGGTGAAACCACCATAAAACCACTATAAAACCACACAAAACACCACACTCACAGTTCAGTAGACATTCAGTGTGTTCAGTTGATTCACAGCTCAGACAGTCGTGACCTCCCTCTCCCCCATCTTGCAGAGATTGAGCCACACCCACACTTATGGGCTTTATTATTCCTCTCTCTCCAACTGGAAGGGGCATGGTTGACAGTAGAGAGATTCTCAAAAAAATGTTTTAACACTAACACCACTTTTATCTTTAATTGATGGGAAGAATCCTCTGCACCTGATGAGTGGTGAGGAACTGAGTAAGATGGTCAAAAATCACAGCTGTAAGTGGTAGCATTTTATCTAAAATCAATATTTGTGCAAACAGGAAGTTGTCAAGTTTCCACCAACAACAGCCATTTTTTTTGCAGTGCAGCCTTTCAAAGCAGTTACCACCACCAACAACAGCCATTTTTTTTCCAGTGCAGCCATTTAAAAGTAATTACCACCACCACCAGCCATTTGTAATTACCACCACCACCACCACCACAACAGTCAATAGACATTTTTTACAGGCATTTTTGAACTAATAGAGCCACTTTCTGCAAGCATTTTAGAACCAAAAGACAAATTCTGCAAGCATTTTAGAACCAATAGAGACACTTTATGGAACCATTTTAGAACCAATAGAGACACTTTATGGAACCATTTTAGAACCAATAGAGACACTTTTTGCAAGCATTTTAGAACCAATAGAGCCACTTTTTGCAAGCATTTTAGAACCAAAAGAAACACTTTGGCAAGCATTTTAGAACCAATAGACACTTTTACAAACATTTTCGAACCAATAAACACTTTTAGCAAGCATTTTCGAGCCAATACACTTTTTGCAAGCATGTTAGAACCAAAAGAGATACTTTTTGCAAGCATTTTAGAACTAATAGACACCCTTTTTACAAGCATGTTAGAACCAATAGACACTTTTAAAGCGGTTACCTCCACCAACAACAGCCATTTTTCTTTTTGCAATGCAGCCTTTCAAAGCAGATACCACCACCAACAGCCATTTATTTTCCAGTGCAGCCATTTAAAAGCAGTTACCTCCACCAACAACAGCCATTTTATTTGTAGTGCAGCCTTTCAAAGCAGTTACCACCACAACAACAGCAAATAGACATTTTACAGGCATTTTAGAACCAATAGACAGTTTTTGCAAGCCTTAGAACCAATAGAGACACTTTTTGCAAGCATTTTCGAAACAATAGACACTTTTTGCAACCATTTTCGAAACAATAGACACTTTTTGCAAGCATTTTAGAACCACATTAAGGGCACTCACAGTTGAATAGGCATGTGTTCAGTGTTATTCACAGCTCAGAGAGACATGACCCTCAGGCTTCCTCCATCTTGCAGAGACTGAGTGAGGCAAACCACATCTGGGGTTTATAGTCCCTCCCCCCTCCCACCAGCAGGGGCAGCAGAGAGAATGGCAATTTAAAAAAAAACATTAATTTCTCTCTGATTTTTCATCGATGGGAAAAATCCTCCGGAGAGGGGTGGGCTCTGAGCGAGGTGGCCAAAATGATGGCCGTAGTTGGCGGCGTTCTCGCGGAAATCGCAGCACACTGGGCCAAAAGCGGTCAAGATCAGACTTTTAGTAATATATAGATAAAGTAACATTGAGTATTAGAATGTTATAAAGTAACATTGAGTACAGGAGCCTGAAGACTGTAACGACCAGGTTCAGGAATAGCTACTTCCCCACAGTCATCAGGCTATTAAACTTGGCTTGGACAATACTCTGAACATTAATAGCCCATTATCTGTTATTTGCACTTGATCAGTTTATTTATTCATCTGTGTATATATTTATATAATGGTATATGGGCACACTGATCTGTTTTGTAGTCAATGCCTACTATGTTCTGTTGTGCTGAAGCAAAGCAAGAATGCCATTGTCCATCAGGGTCAAATGACAATAAACTCTCTTGAATCTCTTGAATCTTGAAGCTTGAATCTAAATACATTCCGTCCCTTATCACGGCCAGTTTGCGGTTTCTGTACTTTTCAGCACCTTGTGCACCAGAGGACATCTCCACCAGTCTGAACTGTGACACCAAGAGTACATCAGTGGCCTGGGAGGAGAGTGATGGGGCGATGTGGTACATTACAACAGCAGAAGGACAAGATGGACACATTTCACTGTGTAACACAACGGGAACAAGCTGTCATTTCATGGACCTGCACTGTAGTCAAACGTACTCACTAACTGTAACAGCGATGGACAGTTACTGCCAGAGTGTAAACACCTCCGTTTATGAAACTGAAACAGGTAAAACAGTAATTTTTGAAAATTCTGACAGGAGGAAGTTACAACATCTGCAGGTGATTTGATTTTCAGTGATTGCCAGTGGTCTTGGTGTCCTGGATAATGGGGAATCTCCTTAAATTTAGAGTTAGTTTCATTTACTTAAATTTAGGTTAGTTTACATTAGTTTATTTTAGTTTACTTTAGAGATACAGAATAGAAACAGGCCCTTCGGCACATACTGACTATCGATCAACTGTTCACATTAGTTCTATGTCATCCAACTTTTCCATCCACTACCTACATACTACAGCCAATTTATTGCAGAGGCCTATTAACCTGAGTCCCACATGTTTTTATTATGTAGGCGGAAACCGGAGCACTCAGGGAAAACCCCATGCTGTCACAGGAAGAACATGCAAACTCCACACAAACAATTCCTGAGGTCGGGATGGAACCCAAGTCTCTGGCGCTGTGAGGCAGCAGCTCTACCAGGGTCCACTTTCCTCAAAACTTTAGTACTTTTTCAAATTCCTTTAAAATGTTCCTGCCTCAGCTACTTCCTCCAGTAGCTCATTCCATTACCCACCACCTTTGTGTGAAACGGTTCCCTTCAGATTCCTATTAACTCTTCCCCCTCTCATTTAAACCACTTGACTATCCTACCCTTGGAAAAAGATTCTGTGTATTTAACCTATCTATCCGCCTCCCCTCCTGATATTATACACCCCTAAAACATCACCCCCTCAGCCACTTGTGCTCCAAAGAATAAAGTCCTAAACTGCACAACATGTCATGTTCATAAATTCTAGGAGCAGAATTAGACCATTCGGCCCATCATGTCTCCCCCGCTGGTCAATCATGGCAGATCTATCAGATGTTAGACTCACTGGCCTATAGTTCCCAGGCTTTTCCCTGCAGCCCTTCTCAAATAGAGGCACAACATTTGCCACCATCCTGTCTTCCGGCACCTCGCTCGTATTTAATGATGACTCATAAATCTCAGCCAGGGCACCTGCAAATTTCCTCTCTAGCTTACCACAGTGTCCACGGATATATCTGATCAGCCCCGGGAGATTTGTCCACCTTTACACTTGTTAAGATCTTCAAATTCCACGACCGTAACATTGACTGTCAAAACACTTCCATTCACTGCCCCAATTTCTCCAATTCTAATGTCTTTCTCCATGTTCAAAACAGAGGAGAAATACTCATTGAGGACCTTGCCCATCTCATGTTGCTCCACACAGAGTTGATCGCTTTGATTCCTGATGGGCCCCATTCACTATCTGGTAACACGTTTCCCCCAAAAGTACTTCTAATACCTCTTGTGATTATCCTTCACCTAATCTGCCAGAGCTATCTCCTATCCTCATTTTGCCTTCCTGATTTTGCTGCCTTTTGTAGCATTCTCGAAACTCAGTTCCCGAAACTCCTCCAGGGTACACTTACTTTGTTTTGAGGCTAGATTAATTAAAATGATCATAAATCTGAACGATAGATATTTATGAATCCAAATGTAAAGAGAAATTCATCCAAGACACAGGTAACATTCATATATAAACTGGTATAGTTTATAAATATAGACAACATCCACCTAGATCACGGAGCTGAGTTCCTGCTCCTGCCCAATATCCTGCATTCGCCACTGAAATGCCACAGTGTTATCACTGATTCATGATCTGTATAGGAAGGAACTGCAGATGCTGGTTTAAACCAAAGATAGACACAAAAAGCTGGAGTAACTCAGCAGGACAGGCAGCATCTCTGGAGAGAAGGAATGGGTGACGTTTCGGGTCGAGACTCTTCTTCAGACCATTCATGATCTCTTGTTTCTCTTTCTTCCTCTCCAAGCCCCTTGTCCCCCTCAGAACGTACATGCTGATAGTGTTGCCGTCACTGCCTTTGTAACATGGGAGATGAGTAATCTCACGGTGTGGTACACTGCAACAGCAGAGGGCAGCGATGGACACACGGCCACTTGTACCACGTCCGACACAAACTGTCTAATCCCAGATCTTCACTGCAGCCAAACGTACAGCATCTCCGTCCTCGCATTTGGTGAAACCTGCAGCAGTCTCCAAGGCTCCAGTTATGAAATTTATACAGGTAACACAGAAAGAGAGCGTATCTTCAGTAATATCATTCTTCTTTGAAGGATAGCTTGAGATACTGCACAAATGAGCGATTGTGTCTGAAGTGTGGTTACTATAGCAGTTATAGTAAACTGTGCAGCTCAGTTCAATACTCTGAGGTCTCATAAGCAGCTATTGAATTGTCTTTTGTCGCTGTGAGATAGAAGCACTCCCACTAATCCACTGTGCAGCCCCTGCATATATCTGCATTAAACTCTGTTAGCCATTCCTCAGCCCACTTGTCCAGCTGATCACGAGCATGTTGTAATTGTTGACAACCATCACTATCTACGATACCAGCCTCTTTAGTGTCATCTATAAACTTACTAATCCTGCCGTGTACATTCTCATCCTGATCGCTGATATAAACAGCAAAGAGCAACGGGCACAGCACTGAACCGTGAGGCACAGTGATCATCACAGGCCTCCAGTCCAAAAACACCTTCCTACTACCACCCTCTGCTTCCTTCCATGAAGCCAATTCTGTATCCAGTTTGCTCGCTCTCCCTACATCCCATGGGATCTAACCTTCCAGAGCTGCCTGTCTGTGCCATAGATGTTAACGTTTATATTTCCTTTTCTACAGCACCGTGTGCCCCAGATGAAATTATCACCAACGTGGATTGTACCTCCAATAGAGTGGTGGTTTCATGGGGAAGAACTGATGGGGCGATCTCGTACGATGTAACAGCTGAAGGAAGTGATGGGCACACACACTCAGACAACACCACAGATACACGCTATGAAATGCTGGATTTACACTGTGGACAATCCTATAACATAACCGTAACAACTCTGAGATACAGCCGGCACGGCATTTCAAGTACTTCTGTACAAATACAAACTGGTAAATAATATCCCAGCAAGGAAATTATTTTGATGTTTAGTCATTGTGTTTATTTACAAGATAGCAAGCCAATTGATATTAATTTGTATTTTCTGAATAGCACCCTGCATTCCTGAGAATCTCAAAGCTGAGCTGAATTGTGAATTGAATACAATATATTTCTGGTGGGATGAAGCTGACGGAGCAAAGTTGTACACGGTGACTGTTCGAGACAGTCAAAGGGAAACAGCTTCATTCAACACAAGTGATACAAGGGCTCAAACCCAAGAGCTGCAGTGTGGTGAATATTATACAATCTCTGTTCTAGCAACAGATGATATCTGCAGGAGACCCCAGACAGCAGTGGTCAATGTGCATGCAGGTAAAACTTTTGAAAGTGCCATCAACTGAAGTGTGAGGTTTCATTAGCAATATTCAAACATCAACCTGTTATTTTGAAGTTATTAATAGTTCTCTTGCTAAATGTTGCTCTGTGATTGTGCAGCGTAATTTTTAAATATCTTAGCTCAATTCCCTCACGCACTTCCTGTAGCCTTCTCCAGGTCTGGTTCAGTATCATGTCTGTGGCCCACTCAATCCCCAACAAGTATTATTTTGCCAGCTACCTCTTTTGCCCTAAAAATATTTATCCAATTGTCTGGTAAAGATCATCATTGGAACTCCTTCAACTTTCATTCAAGGCCATGTGTTCCAGAGGTCACTTTCATTATGTAATAATATATTTTACTTCATATCTGCTTCTTTGCCATTATATTTAACTCTACACTCCATCTTCACAATCCTAAAGAGGACAATGTACCCACTCCATCATCTGGATTTAGTTGAATCCCCTCACCCCAAATATCATTATGATAACTCTCTTCCACGCCTTCTCCTGGACCATGTGTGTAGGAAGGAACTGCAGATGCTCCAGAAGAGATGGGCAGAAATCTGAACCCTGCCCCTGCACCAACTCCTTAGCCACACATTCATCTCTCCTATCGCGTTGGTCCGACCTTCACCAGCACGTGGCACTGGAAGCACTCCAGAGATCACAACCTTGAACATCCTGCTTGTTAGCCTTTTACCTAACTCCCTCTACATGTATTGCAGTAGCTCATTCCGTTCCCTACCTACCTCGTTTGTGCCAATGTGCTCACCTCCCTCTTGAGTCACCCATTCCTTCTCTCCAGAGATGCTGCCTGTCCCGCTGAGTTACTCCAGCATTTTGTGTCTCTCCTCTCCTGGACCATGTTAATCATCTTTAATCTGAAAATAGATACAACACCAGTTGTGGTTGAACCTGTAATTTATAAAGTTTCACTGCCATCTTTGCCTTGCCCCTCGTGTGAACTCCTCAGTTTAGGAAGATATTTCTAAATATTTTTTGTAGTACGATTGACATTTTCAAAACTACATTGATCTGTTTCTTTATTTGATTAATCAAGGTGGTCCAGCTGCCTGACATCCAACTTTCCTTTTATTTTCAGTCGCTTGTGAGCCTCATAATGTCAAAGCACAATTGGACTGTAACGTCAATACAGCATTGGTAATGTGGGACTCTGGTAAAGGAGCACTGTGGTACACTGCCATTGCAGAAGGTGCTGATGGGAACAATGTCTCGTGCAGCACATCAGAAACATCCTGTCGAACACCCGCGTTACTCTGTGGCCAGTTATATTCTGTACATGTTGTAGCATCGGACAGGACTTGTAACCACTCTGTGAGTTCTTCAACTGAAATTCAGACAGGTAACTCATTATTTACTGACTGATGTGGCTTGCAATGCCAGACATTACTTCAATATGTTCACATAATATGTGGGATGATGGAATGTATAGGAAGGAACTGCAGATGCTGGTTTAAACCGAAGATAGACGCAAACTGCTGGAGTAAC
This sequence comes from Leucoraja erinaceus, assembly GCF_028641065.1. NCBI lineage: Eukaryota > Metazoa > Chordata > Chondrichthyes > Rajiformes > Rajidae > Leucoraja > Leucoraja erinaceus. The sequence goes on along the minus strand of NC_073386.1, from coordinate 55,759,670 downwards.
TCAGCGGGACAGGCAGCGTCTCTGGAGAGAAGGAACGGGTTTATAGTATTGTCTTTGCGAAACAGTTAGGAGAGAAGATTGAGAGAATAGTTCATTCTTTCACGATGGAGGGACATGAGCGCTCACCACTTGCAATGCCACCTGTGGCCACTCAGGGAATTTCAACTGAGCTCTTGTGATTTTGTCTGTATTATGGGTGTGGGCGGGCTATCAGTTGCCGGAAAATCAGTGTTTAATCTGTAATAGAAAGAACTACTCATACATTTTCTTCAAATCTGTGTTTGCACGTTAAGATCTGTGAATTTAAGTACAAGACTGAAAATCTTTATCCAGCTAATTAATTTTTTTTTCTTCAGCTCCCTGCAGTCCCCAGAATGTAAGTGCTTATTTGGACTGTACAGCACGCACAACATCAGTGTGTTGGGAGCAGAGTGAAGGTGCAGTGTTCTACACGGCCATTGCAGAAGGAATGCAAGGAGACTGCTACTCGTGCAACACAACCAAAGCAAACTGTGATATCCTGGGCCTCCCATGTGGCCAGTGGTACAATGTAACTGTGTTAGCAATGGATGAGAATTGCACCAGTTTACCAAGTACAGCCGAAGAAATTCAAACAGGTAAAATTACTTTTTAATTATGTGAAAACCAGAAAATAACCAAGGAATCGTTTAATTTGCATAATTGGCATAGGAATAAAACTCAATATCAATAAACATTTTTAAGAAAGAAAAAGGTAGACAAAAATGCTGGAGAAACTCAGCGGGTGAGTTCCTTCGCTCCACAGATGCTGCCTCATCTGCTGAGTTTCTCCAGCATTTTTGTCTATCTAGATGCAGGAAGATTGTTCCCGATGTTGGGGAAGTCCAGAACAAGGGGGTCACAGTTTAAGGATAAGGGGGACGTCTTTTAGGACCGAATTGAGAAAAACATTTTTCACACAGAGAGTGGTGAATCTCTGGAATTATCTGCCACAGAAGGTAGATGAGGCCAGTTCATTGGCTATATTTAAGAGGGAGTTAGATGTGGCCCTTGTGGCTAAGTGGATCAGGGGCATGAAGAGACCTCTTCCTCTTCATGAGAGACCTCTTCCACCCCTGCAACGGACTGTTCCAGCCGCTACGGTCAGGCAAACGCCTCCGTTGCCACGCAGTGAGAAACGGAGAGGTTGAGAAGGAGTTTCTTCCCAGAGGCAATTCGGACTGTAAACGCCTTTCTCACCAGGGACTAACTGTACAGAACGTTTTTTTCCTTCTATTATTTATTATGTAAAATAATATGTGTGTTATGATTGTGTTTATAATTTGTTTGGTTGTTTTGTTGTTCCGCGAGCATTGCCACTTTCATTTCACTGCACATCTCGTATGTGTATGTGACAAATAAACTTGACTGACTGACTGACAAGAGAAGGCAGGTATGGGATATTGAGTTGGATGATCAGCCATGATCATATTGAATGGCGGTGCAAGCTCGAAAGGCCGAATGGCCTACTCCTGCATCTATTTTCTATGTTTCTATGTTTCTATCTTCTATTAATAAACATGGATTACTACAAAAAAATCAGTCATATTACCTTTAATTGTAATGTATTGTACATGTGCTCATTTCAGTTTAGTTTATTGTCACTTGCACCAAGGTACAGTGAGAAGCTTGTGTTGCGCGCTATCCATTCAGCAGAAATACAATACATGATTACACTTGAGTCTTTTACAGTGTATAGATACATGATATGTTGCATATCACATTAACATGCATACAATCATCAAAACATTAATGCACAGCAAAATTAATGTCTGGGATCCAAGATGCAACAGGATTCAACTGCATTTAGTGTTTGTTGAGGTTGCTGTTGTTTTCATGTCTTTCCCTTGGACAATAGTAAAATGTGGAAAACGTATTCACAAATTGATTAAGATTAGCATCTATGTGCTCATGTGGAGTAAACATTACCAAGTAGGATAGTTAATCCATGAAATGGGCAGTTTTATGGGCTACCAGTCAAAAAATGTCTACCTCAAATACAGTTGATTATCTCGTTACCTCGTTGTAAAAGTTAACGTGCACTTTTCCTGACAGCTGCTGCTAGGTGCTAGTGTGTAAATTTTAATAGAATTACATTGTTAAATCTTGAAGTGTTTAAAAAATGTGTTGAGTATGTTTTCTCTGTTGTGCAGTACCTTGTATCCCACAGAGTGTGGCTGCTCACGTTAACTGTGGAAATAACACTGTATCAGTGTTTTGGGATCCCAGCAACGGTTCAGAGTCATACCATGTAACAGCACAAGGAATCAATGGCCATTGGGCCTCCTGCAATACAACAGGCACTGAATGTGAGGTCTCTGATCTGCACTGTGGACTGAATTACTATATAACGGTAGAGGCAATCCGCATGGAGTGTAACAGCTCACAAAGCTCTGCTTTAACAATTAAAACAGGTAATTTGTGTGGTATATGGAATCATATGTATAATTTCTATATGTTATTCGGCGTGTATCCTCAGCCTATACTTATGAATGTTCCCGTTGCAGTACCGTGTGTGCCCCAGAATGTTGACGCTCACATGGACTGTGATGCTGGACATATGTCGGTCTCCTGGGAGTTCAGTGAAGGTGCAATATCATACGTGGCTACTGCAGAAGGGAGCAACGTGCAGCAATGCAGTGCCAATGATACACTGTGTGATATCACCGACCTGTACTGTGGAGAGACCTACACCCTCTCAGTTTATGCGATTGATGACACCTGTGACAGTGTTGAAAGTCCTTCCGTCACAAGGAGAACAGGTAACTGTGGGGTGGCACGGTGGAGCAGTGGTAGAATTACAGCCTTACTGCACCCGGGTTCAATCCTGACTACAGGCACTATCTGTATGGTGTTTTTACGTTCTCCCCGCGACCGCTGTGGGTTTTCCCTGGTTGCTCCGGTTTCCTCCCACACTACAAAGACGTACTGGTTTGTAAGTTAATTGGCCTTGGTAAAAATTGTAAATTGCCTCTATGATGCTAGTGTATGGCAATCGCTGGTCGGCATGAACTCAGTGGGCCGAAGGGCCTGTTTCCACACTGTAACCTTCCGAATTAGTGTTAGTCACACTAATCTTCATTTCTGCACCATACTAGACTCAAAGTCAGTTTCACTTTGTAAAATACAGTAGGATAACATTCATGACTAAACTAAGGAACTCATTTATTGAGAGAAACCTATGGAGTCTCAGAATATTTACCTACCTCTCTGCCAACCAACAAACATGCAACAGCTTCTTGCCATTCCCATACTCACAATGCAAGACAGCATAGTTTAATTTAGTTTAGTTTAGTTTAAGCTTAGTTTAGTTTAACTTAGAGACACAGCATTGAAACAGACTTTTCGTTCTACCGAGTCCACGCCAACAATCAATTCACCCATTCACAGTAGTTCCATGTTATCCCACATATCCCATAGTCTTAGTCATAGTGCAATTCCAAAAGGGGTGTACATTGAATATTATAGAGCCATACACGGCATATTTGCTTGAAGGTTTTGGTTAAGTTAACAACTACTGTTCATCTCTTTGCTTTTTTCAGTTTCGTGCCTCCCACAGAATCTTGATGTCCAGTTGGACTGTGACACAAACGATGCTTCAGTGCTGTGGAGCCACACTAAAGGTGCCGTGTCTTACTCTGCCACAGCAGAAGGAAACGATGGGCACACAGTTTCCTGTGAGACAGTCAATAAAGAGTGTCAGATAAGCAACCTACACTGTGGACAAATGTATAACCTAACTCTGACAGCATTGGATGGTGTGTGTGACAACTCACAGAGCTCTCAGTTTGAATTCAACACGGGTATGTTTTTGCATGAATTTTTATACCTGGTAGGGTCATAGAGTCATTGAATCATACAGCATGGAAACAAGTCCTTCAGCCCAACTTGCCCACGCCCACCAACATGCCCCCGTCTACAGTGGTCCCACCTGACCCTCTAAACCTATCATATCCATGTACCTGTGCAAATATCTCATAAACGTTATGATACCACCTGCCCCAACTACTTCCTCCGGCATATATGGAAGTAAGTGAGGGAGGTATAATCTATACATAACTAAAAGTGTAATCCTGTATGTATGTATGTTCCCGAAATACAGCCAAAACAGTACATGATAGCGCAACAATTTTAGGGGCGCCTTAACTCACCATTCACCTGCTGTACGCCGTATCAAGTTTCATTCTATTTTACAAAGTAATTCACCTAATATAGTTTAATTAACTTTACTCTGTGAACGGGACGAGTTTCAACGTGGCAGTCATGCCTGCGCAGCACTTGACCCACGGGTCTATGGGTCGTCATCAGCCGCGCCTGCGTAGTTGGGGAAGGATTGCTGGGTCCGGTATCCACGCGTGCACAGATTGCCATTTTGATCTAATTCTTCCATGTGTACTTGACTGGCAACACAACAGGGACCCAACGGGTCCACGGGTCGTCTAGTAACATTTAAAAGACACTTGGATAGGTACACACTGAGGAAAGGTTCAGAGGGAAATGAGCCAAACACGGGTAAATGGGGCTAGCTTAGGTGAGGCATCTTGGCTCACATGGACAAGTTTGGTTGAGGAGCCTATATGCATGCTGTATGACTCTGCAGGGGCGGAAAACCCGAGGGGGGGGGCAGAGTTGAGCTGCATTTAGCGCTGGATTGAGCCTCCGAAGCCTCGCACGCGCGTGTGTGTATGAGTGTGCGCATGCGCGCGCGGACGCCAAAAAAATTGTGTCCACTGTCCCCTCCATGTTTTGATAGCGAGTTCCACTCTTGTACCTACAAGTCATGTATAGTTTATGGAGAAAATTCCTATGTAAATGGAATTCCTTTTTAAATACTCCCAACAATTTCAGGCAATTTATGAAAAAGGATGTTAATTTTATGTTGTCAGTACCATAGATTTTGAAAGATTTACATTTCCTGTCCAGTCACAGTTAGTTTTGTTTCTGTACTTTGCAGCACCTTGTGCACCAGAGGACATCTCCACCGGTCTGAACTGTGACACCAAGAGTACATCAGTGGCCTGGGAGGAGAGTGATGGGGCGATGTGGTACATTACAACAGCAGAAGGACAAGATGGACACATTTCACTGTGTAACACAACGGGGACAAGCTGTGAATTCATGGACCTGCACTGCAGTCAAACGTACTCACTAACTGTAACAGCGATGGACAGTTACTGTCAGAGTGTAAACACTTCAGTTTTTGAAACTGCAACAGGTAACAGTCCCAATGTCTCTGATGTGTAAAACAGGTTACAATGCAGAAGTTAATTCGGGTTAATGGCTACGGCTAATTTACGATGTTGCAGGAAATGCAGATTCCACAATACCATGTATCTCATGCAATAGACTGGTTCATCTGATTCATTTCTGCTTCTGGGATTTCAGGCCAACCTCTTGACCACAAGAACAATGGAAATTTCCAAAGCTAACCTGCTGATAAATGCTGGAAAGCTCATTGTAACTTCAAATGCAGACTAGACTAGTATTTCTTTTAAGATTAAGATTAAGGGCTGCACGGTGATGCAGCGGTAGAGTTGCTGCCATACATCTATAGAGACACGGGTTTGATCCTGATTACGGGTGCTCTCTGTATGGAGTTTGTACGTTCTCCCGTTGACCTGCATGGGTTTTCTCCGGGTGCTCCGGTTTCCTCCACACTACAAAGACGTATGGTTTTCTAGGTTAATTGGCTTCAGTAAAAGTTTATTCATTACATACACATATGAGATGTGCAGTGAAATGAAAAGTGGCAATGCTCGCGGACTTTGTGCAAAAACAGACAAACAAACAAACAAACAAACTACAGACAGAATGGAACAGAATCACAGATTCACATATTACATATTGTGGGAGGAAAAAAAAAGAAAAAAACAGCAATTTTAAAAATCCCAGTAAAGTTAGTCCCTGGTGAGATAGGAGCTTACAGTCCTAATGGCCTCTGGGAAGAAACTCCTTCTCAACCTCTCCGTTCTCACAGCATGGCAACCGAGTGTTACACAAAAAAGCTGGAGAAACTCAGCGGGTGCAGCAGCATCTATGGAGCGAAGGAAATAGGCAACGTTTCGGGCCGAAACCCTTCTTCAGACTGATCGGGGGCGGGGGTGGGTGGGGACAAGAAAGGGAAAAGGAGGAGTAGCCAGAAGGCTGGGGGATGGGAGGAGACAGCAGGGGGGCTGAGGAAGGGGAGGAGACAGCAAGGACTAACAAAATTGGGAGAATTCGATGTTCATGCCCCCGGGGTGCAGACTCCCCAAACGGAATATGAGGTGCTGTTCCTCCAATTTCCGGTGCTGCTCACTGTGGCCATGGAGGAGACCCAGGACAGAGAGGTCGGAGGCGGAGTGGGAGGGGGAGTTGAAGTGCTGAGCCACCGGGAGGTCAGCTTGGTTATTGCGGACCGAGCGGAGGTCCCTTGGCAACCGAGTCCCTTGTGTGTGTGGGATTGTGTTAGTGTGCGGGGATCGCTGGTCGGTGTGGACTCGGAGGGCCGAAGGGCCGGTTTCCACGCTGTATCTCTAAACTAAACTAATCTAAAAGAGGGTTTTTGAAAGGATTAAAGGAATTATGTGGGGAGATAGACACTGTGATGAAGGAGACCTTTGCAACACATAATCAGTGTAAAACGCTGAATAAGATCTTTCAGGGATTAGGTCTGAAATTCTAATGCCACATCAATAGAAATCTAGATTTCTCCACCCCAATGAGTTACTGAGGTTAAATTAATTGACATATTCAAAATTTGAATTGATCGATTCTGTTACATGAGGACACGAAGGTAAATGGACCCATGGTGCAAGTGAATGTTGAAGAAACAGACAGGTACATGGATAGGACAGGTTTGGTGGGATATGGGCCAAACGCAGGCAGGTGGGACCAGTGTAGTTGAGACGTTGGCCGGCATGGGCAAGTTGGGCCGAAGGGCAATTTTCAACACTGTATCTATCACTCCATGACTCAATGAATAATTCTTCCAGATCAGCCTTGATCTATTTAAAAAATACAGAAAATATTTAGTCAGAAAATACACGAGGGTCTGAATGGGCCAGTGCTGCCACAAAGTCCGACATCTACTTTTGAAATACTACACTCATTGTATTAATTCATATCTTTCTTTCTCTCCAAGCCCCTTGTCCCCCTCAGAACGTACAAGTTGATAGTGTTGGCGTCACTGCCTCTGTAATATGGGAGATGAGTAATCTCACAGTGTGGTACACTGCAACAGCAGAGGGCAGCGATGGACACACGGCCACTTGTACCACGTCCGACACAAACTGTCTAATCCCAGATCTTCACTGCAGCCAAACGTACAGCATCTCCGTCCTCGCATTTGGTGAAACCTGCAGCAGTCTCCAAAGCTCCAGTCATGAAATTCATACAGGTAATAAAGAGAGAGAACCATGGGAGTCAGGAGTGTTTAATTGTCATATGTACCGAAACAGAACAAATGAAATTCTTACTTGCAGCTGCATAACAGATCTTTAACACAGTGCTCAATAGATGGCATGATAAACAAACATAAAGAAAAGTTCAATTAAAAAAACGATGTTAGTGTAAAACAAAATAAAAGCCCAAAGTTCCTGCTGCAACTAAGATAGTTTGTACTTCATGGTTTAGTTGATGTTTGTCGTGTTCAATAGACTGATGATTGTCTCCTTCATTCCTGACCATTCGAGTAGCCAAATCAGCTGTGATCCAACCAGTTGATATGCTCTCTGCCCTGTAGAAGTTCTATAGAGTGTTTGTTGACAAATCCAATCTCCTCAATCTGCAAATGAAGTAGAGGCATTGAAGGACTTTCTTTATGATTGCATCAATGTGCTGGCTCCAGGACAGATCTTCAGAGAACTGTCCTGGACCCAGCCCAGGAACTTGAAGTTGTTGTCTCTCTCCACCACTGGTCTGCCCATGAAGACAGGTTTGTGGATCCGCAGCCTTCTTCTTCCAAAATCAACAATCAGCACTCTGGGGTATTGGTCAAGAACCATTCAATTAGGCGATCGATCTCCCTCCTATACGCTGACCAATCATTACCCACAATTTTGTCCAACAATGGTGGTGTCATCAGAGAATTTAAAGATGGAGTTGGAACAGAGTCCATCTACGCTGCCATGGGTATAGAATGAGTAGATCAGTCTTTATAGAACATGTCATCGCCTCAGGATATCATGACAGACTTTGCAATGAACAGATTATTTTGGAAGTTAAGCAGTCAGGGCAGCCGAGCTTTGCATTGTGACCTCTGAATTATCTGTTTAGAACAGGTAATAAACGTCAGAAAAAGACACAGTGACAGTGACACAGTGGGTCAGGTAACATCTCTGGAGAACATGGACAGATGACGTTTTGAGTCGGGGACCTGCTTCAGACTGATTGTAGTGGAGGGGGGGGGGAGTATGCTGGAAAGGAGGAGGGCAGGACAAAGCCTGGTGAGTGATAGGTGGATACAGTTGTAGGGTTTTTGATAGGCAGATTGTTGGGGGGGGGACAAATGGATGCACGTCCAGATGCGGCATAGTGAAGAGAGGCGGGGGAAGAGGGAAAAGTGGGAGGAGGCAGTTTGTTGCTTAGTTACCTAAAAATGTAGAAGTCAATGTTCATACTGTTAGGTTGTAAGTTACCCAAGCGGAATATGAGGTGCTGTTTCTCCATATTACGTGTGGCCTCACTCTGTCAGTGGAAGAGGCCCAGGACAGAAAGGTCAGTATGGGAATGTGAAGGGGGTTTAAATGCAAATCCTTAGAATACTTTAAAAATGTTATTCAGTATCTTCCAACTAGAACAGGCATCACAAGTTTAACATGGAAATAGGCCCTTAAGCCAACTAACCCTTATGACAACTAACCAACTAATTGGGCTTGTATACTCTGGAATTGAGAAGGATGAGAGGGGTTCTTATTGCAACATATAAGATTATTAAGGGTTTGGACACGCTAGAGGCAGGAAACATGTTCCCGATGTTGGGGGAGTCCAGAAGCAGGGGCTACAGTTTAAGAATAAGGGGTAAGCCATTTAGAACGCCGATGGGGGAACACTTCTTCACACAGAGAGTTGTGAGTCTGTGGAATTCTCTGCCTCAGGGGGCAGTGGAGCCCGGTTCTCTGGATACTTTCAAGAGAGAGCAAGATAGCGGAGTCAGGGGATATGGGGAGAAGGCAGGAACGGGGTACTGATTGGGGATGATCAGCCATGATCACATTGACTGGTGATGCTGGCTCGAAGGGCCGGAAGGCCTACTCCTGCACCTATTGTCTAGAACCTTTGATGCTGCAATCTTCACCAGGCTCGGTGGATCCCAGTAATTCTACAAGAAATGTGGAATCAGAGTCCTTTTAATACTGCATGGAAACATTAATGCAAAGATTCAACAGGCAGGACATTAATTTGACTAGAGATAGAAACAAAATTCTGGAGTAAGTCAGGTGGACAGGCAGTATCACTGGAGAGAAGGAATGGGTGACGTTTTGGGTCGAGACTCTTCTTTAGACTGACTACTTAGGGTTCGAAGTAGGTGAAAGCTTTTGTGACTCTTACCTGGAATTTCTTTGGATTTAACGTGATTACATTGAATAGGCAAACACGGCATAACATTACCATGGTTTTATTGAAGGTATTTTAATTCGGTGAGCTGCTAGCATGGCATTTTCATCCTTATATCTCCTCTTCTACAGCACCTTGTGCCCCAGATGAAATTATCACCAATGTGGATTGTACCTCCAATAGAGTGGTGGTTTCATGGGGAAGAACTGATGGGGCGATCGCGTACGATGTAACAGCTGAAGGAAGTGATGGGCACACACACTCAGACAACACCACAGACACACGTTATGAAATGCTGGATTTACACTGTGGACAATCCTATAACATAACCGTAACAACTCTGAGTTACAGCCGGCACGGCATTTCAAGTACTTCTGCACAAATACAAACTGGTAAATAACATCCCAGCAAGGAAATTATTTTGATGTTTAGTCATTGTGTTTATTTACAAGACAGCGAACTGATATTAATTTGTGTTTTCTGAATAGCACCCTGCATTCCTGAGAATCTCACAGCTGAGCTGAATTGTGAATTGAATACAATATCTTTCTGGTGGGATGAAGCTGACGGAGCAAAGTTGTACACGGTGACTGTTCGAGACAGTCAAAGGGAAACAGCTTCATTCAACACAAGTGATACAAGGGCTCAAACCCAAGAGCTGCAGTGTGGTGAATATTATACAATCTCTGTTCTAGCAACAGATGATGTCTGCAGGAGACCCCAGACAGCAGTGGTCAATGTACATGCAGGTATTGCTCATTCCCGTAAAAACCTTTATAACAAATGGTCTCCTAAGTCCATTGGCAATATATCAATGTGATACTCTTCAATTTTATTAATTTTGCTTGTGTTAAACATTTTTTTAAATATATTATATGGCAGACCCCGGGTTTTGATAGAGTTCTGTTCCAGAAAACTGTTCATAATCCAAACTGTTCGTAAGTTGGAAATAAAATAAAAGCTTGCGTGCGGGAGAGGATGAAAGAAACAGCCGTGACTATCGAGCCAGCAGGCATGGGAAGAGCAGCTCTCAGCCAACGTCTCGGACTCATTGAGTGAGTGAGTGAGCGAGTGAGCCTACTCTCACTCCCAGCTTGCCTTGAACCAGTCCGTGTTTGTTGCAGCTTGGGCGGGGTTGGAGGTGGGTGAGTTGAGAAGGCACGTGAAAATGTCCCGTCCCCACCCAGCAGAAGGTGTCTGCAGCCACATAGCAGCCAGTGAATCCCTCCCCATCCATCCAGCCAGTTTTACAAACATTCACTTGTATGCACAGAGTGCCCATAAATTTGGTGTTCATAATAACAAGGGTGGTGCAACGGTAGAGTTGCTGCCTTACAGCAGCTCTTGCAACGCTGGAGACCCGGGTTCGATCCCGACTATGGGTGCTGTCTTTACGGAGTTTGTACGTTCTCCGCATGACTGTGTGAGTTTCCTCCCACACTCCAAAGACGTGCAGGTTTGTAGGTTAATTGGCTTGTTATACATGTAAATTGTCCCTGGTGTGTGTCGGATGGAGTTAGTGTGCGGGGATCGCTGGTCAGTTTGTACTCTGGCCAAAGGGGCTGTTTCCGCGCTGTATCTCTAAACTACAACTAAACAAGTGGTGGACCTGTACCTCAATTCAAGGTTTTTTTCAATGATCTAACAGGAATAAAATTTGCTTCTGTGCAAGTTCTGATTAATGGAACATTTTCCAATATTATTAGAAAGGGAATACAGCATATTCACAAATCCTGGGTGAGTGGATTACGAAATTACTCATTGACACTCCTCACTAAGGAAGTGAACAATGTTATTAGGGATCACTCCCTAGATAAACATCACATTTAATCTCCATCTAAAAAAATGAAATCCTGAGTCTAATATGGTTAGGTGCTTAATATTGAACTCCACGACCTTCTCCCTACCTTCCTTCTCCATCCCTACCTTCTCCAGTGTCTTTATGTAAAGGAGTTCCCTCATCCTTGGTCCCAGTCCACTAAGTCTTCTCTGCACCCTGTCCACATTTGTTACATTCCTTGTGAAGTTTGCTGCTGAGAATTAAACAGAAACCGGCAGTGACTAGAGACTTTAGAATGTTTCAGAATTATTTCTATTTTATTCACCACACAAAGGAGAATCAGTGTTATTGAAAAGTTTGGTAAGTAAAAACTATTAATCTCTCCCAAGAATAAGCCATAATATTACCCAAACAATAGCACTAAATCTATTAAATCTTTTTACCCTAAGCCACTGGACAGAAGAACCATAGCCCAGCCAGGATATTGGATTTATATTCTACTAGACCAAGTGCAGACCCATTGGGTCTGCTCCCCCAACGCACTCGTTCCCTACCCGTAGCCCCCACGGGAGGCGTGGTCCTCCAACTCAAGCCGTTCCCGAATGTAAGATTCCAGCACACCCCTTGCCTTCCTCAGCAGTGATCTTTAAAAAATATTCCAATTGCACTTGCCCAGCGTGTTGCAATAGCAATTCGCCCTCCCACTGCTAGTCTAGCCATTGTGACTTAAAAAAAATCCAATTGCACTTGCCCTGCGTGTTGCAATAGCAATTAGCCCTCCCCCCTGCTAGTCTAGCCATTGTGAAATCATCAGTTGAAGATGGTTGGTTTGAAATTAAAGGTATTTTGATTTTTTTTTTAACTTTAATCAGTAATGTCAAGAAATAAAGCATAAAATGTTCAGTGAACGTGATCTCTGCCTAGAGGGGAAAAATGTGAATCAGAATATGTAAAAATCTTATGAAAGTGGGCATTTTTAAAGCTTTAATCGCAAATAACATGTCAAATATAGGATGGCATCTTCATTCAGGCTGGTCTCGTCTAGCTGAGCTATTGTGACGTTATCATTTGAAGCTGGTGGTTTTAATTTCAAAGTCTTTTGACTTAATCAGTAATGAGTCGAGAATAAGTCGAGAAATAAAGCATGAAATGTTCAGATAAGGTGATCCCGGCCTTGATGTGAAAAATGTCAATCGGAATATGTAAAAATGTTATCTTTACACGTGGTGTTTTTGCGAAGATGTAAAGACAGCCACATATACATACACATATACAGATATACACACTACAAGATCAGAGTTTCAATAAGTATATGATGATATGACCATGCCTGTTTGTTTTAATTGAATCAGATGTGCAAAGTTGCCATCAATGAAATTGAATAGGCAGAGTTAATTGCAGAAGTCAGTACTATAGGGTATGGAGGTGCATCAGACTCACCAAGCCTGAAGAAAGATCCCGAGCCGTAACATCACCTATTCATGTTCTCCAGAGATGCTGCCTGACCCGCTGAGTTACTCCGGCACTTTATGCAGAAGAGTTTGTCAGCAGCAACAAACAAAGCCATTGACAAAACTGAGATGCCAACCTGGTGAAACAACAACAACAGCGTACTAAGCAGTTGACACATCTATGGACCAAAACTAAGTTCTGCAGTCTTGCCACAGCCAGTCATAAATGTTGGTGAACAATTTAAAAAACCCAAGAATGAGGTGACAACAAGAATATCTCCAACCTCTATGAATATAGGTCCAGCATGTGAGTGCTGAAAAATACGTGATGATCTATCTTAATTTTCGCTCGAGTTTTCCGCATTATAGAAGTCCGCTTTTAGCCAATTCAGTTCACCCCACCTGATGTTGGGAACTAGCTGCGAGCATTGTATACAGCAAAACATGTGGCTCCAGATAATATCCCAGCTGTAATACTGAAGACTTGTTCTAGACTTGTGTATCAGTACAGTTGCAGCTCAGCCGTATACGCAACAATGTGAAACGTTGAAATACCAATAGCAAAAGGCCGGAAGTCCTCAGCGAGTTAGGTGGTAATTGTCAAAAGACCTGAATAGAACCTTGAACATAAAACAGTACAGTACGGGAACAAGAGTTCGACCCACAATGTCAGAGATGAACCTAATGCCGAGATCAAGTAATCTTATCTGCCTGCATAATATCCATGTCCCTCCATTCCCAGCATATCCATGTGTCTTTCAAATATCTTCCTAAATGCCGCTATCATATCTGACCTCAACAACACTGTTCCAGGCACCCAACTACCTCAATGTAAAGAAACCTAACATTCTGACTGTCTACTATATCTCAAATAATTTTATAAACATTTATCAAGTCTTCCCTTCAGAGAAAATAATCCAAGTCTGTCCAAACTCTCCTTATAACTAATACCTTATAATACAGACAGTGTCTGTTAAACCTCTTCTGCAACATCTCCAAAACATTCACATCCTTCCTGTAATGTGTTGATCAGAACTACATACAATAGTCCAAATGTGGCCTAACCAAAGTCCTATAAAGATGCATCATGACCTCCTAACTCTTACACTCAATGCCTTGACCCATGAAGGCAAGCATAACAAATGCATTCTTTACCACTCTATCTACCTCTGTTGCCACTTTGTGAGAGTTACGAACTTTGACCCCAAGATCCCTCTGCACATCAATGCTGGTAAGGGTCTTGTCATTAATTGTGCTCTCTTCCCTTACCATCAACCTCCCAAGGTGTAACACATACTTGCTTGGATTAAACACTGTCTGCCAATTCTCTGCCCATTTCTGTAGCTGATCTACACCCCAACCCATCCTTTGACAGCCTCCCTCACAGTCCACAGCTGCAGCAATCCTGGTGTCGTCGTTTATGACCATCATTTAAATACATCACGAACAGAGGTCCCAGCACAGATCCTTGTGAACTTCCACTGGTCATAGACCAGCAGCCTGAATACCCCCTTCCACTCCTCTATCTTCTATCAGCAAGCCAGCACTAAATCCATAAGACCAAGTCACTGTGAGTCCTGTGCATCTTAATATTTTAGATCAGCGTACCATTGGGGCCTTTATCAAATGCCTTACTAAAATCCAAGTAGCCAACATCCACCGCACGATCCTCATTGATCACCTTCATCACCACCTCATAAAAGTCAATCAAATTAGTCAGATAGGACCTGTTATGTACAAACCTATGCTGACTGTCCCTAATTAACCCCTTCTCTCCCAAATGGGAATAAATCCTATTCTGAAGAATCCTCTCCATTAGGTTCCTGAAACTGACGTGAGGATCACCAGCCTACAATTCCCTGTATTCTCTCTACTTTCCTTCTTAAACGAAAGAACAACATTGGCCACTCTCCTGTCCACTGGGACCTTGCATGTGGCTAGAGAAGATCCAAAGATCTTTGTCAAAGCTCTTGCAATCTCCTCGCTTGCTTCTCTTAACAGCCTGGGATAGATTCCAAATCTATGACCCATTCCACCAAGAAGGACAAAAGCACAAACACAGAGGAATGTCACCAGCTAAAGCTTCCCCTCTAAGTCGCAAACCCTGACTTGGAAATTACTTGCTACTCTCTCATCATTGCTGGTTCTAAGTCCTGGAAGTGTCTCCCTAACTGTATTGTGAGCGTATCTTCAACAGAAGGACTGTGGCAGTTCAAGAAGGCAGCGCACCATCTCCTTCTCAAGGCAATTAGGGATGAGCAAGTAATGTCGTCTATGCACAAACACTGAAAATGTAGAAATAAATGCTAGTTAACAAGGAAAGTCTATCTTCAAACATTTTGTTGTTTCTCAACACCGTGTTTTATCTGTTCCTGCACCCACGTTAAGATTGTGCCATTTATCTTGTATTGCTTCTGCTTACCTTTCCATCTAGAATGGATCACCTGATATTGTCAGTACTCTATATGTGCCATTTTCATCCCTCTCACAACTGAATTCCTTCCCCATCATGCTGTTCACCATAAGCTCCATAAGAATTTTGCTTCTTTAGCAGATTTGTACATGTATGTCTAAAATGTTAATCTCTCAAATGTATTAGTGAATGTAATCCTAATTCTGGATGGACACTGTGGCATACATCTCTATTGTATAATAAACAGCCATTCACCATGACCTCCAAATGCTAGTCAATTTCATATCCAAGCTGCCACTGCCCTTTACGATCGCATCAACTCTGAAACGTTAACCTGCAAACCATTTCTGTGATTTTACACTATGAAATGTCAACGATATTATCGATAACTTAGTTCATCTGATCCGCTGTCTGACATTTTAATTTTCAATTTTATTTCCAGTCGCTTGTGATCCTCATAATGTCAAGGCACAACTGGACTGTAACGTCAATACAGCATTGGTAATGTGGGACTCTGGTAAAGGAGCACTGTGGTACACTGCCGTTGCGGAAGGTGCTGCTGGGAGCAACGTCTCATGCAGCACATCAGAAACATCCTGTAGAACACCCGCGTTACTCTGTGGCCAGTTATATTCGGTGCATGTTGTAGCTTCGGACAGGACTTGTAACCACTCTGTGAGTTCTTCAATCGAAATTCAGACAGGTAACTCATTATTTCATGGCATGCTATCCACAAATAACAGAGTTTATCATTTATATGCACCACCAGTTTAGCAGTTGAAGTTCAGACAGGTAACTCATTGTTTTATTGACTGTGACATTTAATCTATAAAAATAGTCAATAGAAATTCGTAAAGTCAATTCATAAAAGTCTTTATTCTTAAAAACTTCTCATTTTCTATTTGTATGAGCATCATTTTGGATTTGAGTAGAAATATGGCCACGTCTTTACCCATTTTGCTTCTTTTGTCTCTTAAGCTCCCTGCAGTCCCCAGAATGTGAGTGCACATTTGGACTGTACAACACGCAAGATGGTCGTGTGGTGGGAGCAGAGTGAAGGTGCCATGTTCTACATGGTCATGGCAAATGGAATGGAAGGAGAATGGTACTCATGCAATACAACAGAGGCAAGCTGTGAGATCATCGGCCTCCCATGTGGCCAGATGTGCAATATAAGTGTCCTTGCAATGGACGGGAATTGCACCAGTTTACCGAGTCCTACTTTTGAAATTCAAACAGGTGACCCATTCTTTCCTATTCAATAAAATAAACAGAAAGAGCATCAAAAATGCAAGAAGAAAATTGCATAGCAGGACAGAACTGTAGATCATTAAACCAGGCAATTAGTAAAATGAAAATTTACATAGGGCAGCAGTTAATTCAAATGGGCAGCAGTTAATCACGTCAGGTAGAGGATGTTTCTCTCATTCGTGCTTTAATTGAGCAATGGGATTGGTGTCGTATCTGGTAAGCACAATGCACTAGACAGGGGACCTAGCTTTCTGGATTGTTTCAGTGTTTGTTGAGGCTTCAGAAATGTATGTATTTGTTGGGACATTAATGGGTCATTTTCATATACAGTCCCTCTTGTTTATGGGGAGTAATAGAGAGAAGATTCAAAGTACAATAGACAGCAAAGTGACTCACTGTCTTAAAGGAAATGCTCTCATGGGCTCTCAATGACAAGTTTCAATATTAAATATTTTGCAACAAAGATAATGAATGCTTTGTCTCATTGATTTATCAGCTCGATCTGCACAGTTAGCTGTCACATTTCCCTACTTCCATTGCAAGATTTGATAATATGCAATTTATAGTTATATAATATTGAGTTTACAACAGATTACAATTATTTTCTGTACTCCTTTCTGTAGAGCCTTGTATTCCACAGGATGTGGTTGCTCAGATCAACTGTGAAAATAACACAATTTTGGTGTTTTGGGATCCCAGCAATGGTTCAGAGTCATACCATGTAACAGCACAAGGAATCAATGGCCATTGGGCCTCCTGCAATACAACAGGCACTAAATGTGAGGTCTCTGATGTGCACTGTGGACTGAGGTACTATATAACAGTAGAGGCAATCCGCATGGAGTGTAACAGCTCACAAAGCTCTGCTGTGACAATCAAAACAGGTGAGTTCAGCAAATATGTACATTGTTAAATTCTTCACACATTATGCGGAATTCTGTCCTTTAATGTAACTTACCAATATATTGCTCGGTATTTTTCTAGCAGGTTCAATTGATGAATTTATTCCTTGCAATACCATGTGGAACCATATTAAATGCCTTGCTGAGGTCCATATAGACGGCTTTGCCCTTATCAACCAAAGCAAGAATTTCATTGTCCTATGTGGGACACATGACAATAAACTCTCTTGAATCTTGGTTCCTTCTTCAAAACTCTTAATCAGATTTCTAAGACATGATCTCCCATGTACGAAATATGCTGACTCGGCCCAATCAATGCTTGTCTACCCAAATGCATATATATCTTATCCCTCAGAATTCTCTCCAGTAACTTGCCTGCTACAGATGTTACAAATTCTGCACACATTATGTGGAATTCTGGCTCTTTTGCATATTGCCGTTATGTGGCTCGGTATTTGTACAATGGGTTCAGTTTATGAATGTTCTCGTTGCAGTACCGTGCGTGCCCCAGAATGTTGACGCTCACGTGGACTGTGATGATGGACATATGTCGGTCTCCTGGGAGTTCAGTGAAGGTGCAATATCATACGTTGCTACTGCAGAAGGGAGCAACGTGCAGCAATGCAGTGCCAATGATACACTGTGTGATATCACCGACCTGCACTGTGGAGAGACCTACACCCTCTCAGTTTGTGCGATTGATGATACCTGTGACAGTGCTGAAAGTCCTTCCGTCACAATGAGAACAGGTAAATGCTGAAAAAACAATCTCCTACATTTACGATACGATAGAACTTTATTTATCCCAGGAGGGAAATTGATCTGCCAACGGTGATAAAAGAAAACACAAAATACATGAAACATGAACATTGAAATTAAAGTGACAATTTCTAATTTCTCTATCCTTCACACTAACTTTAATTTTAAAAAACAGTCCCCCAGAATATATTTACATGTAAATTAAAACATTTTTTAAAAATTACATACATTTTACCAGTTGCTGTGCAATTGCTCTGTTCGTCTTTCCTTCTTCGGCTTCATGCATCGCACAGAATCTCGATGTCCAGCTGGACTGTAATAGAAATGATGCTTGGGTGAGGTGGGACCACGCTAAAGGTGCATCGTCTTACTCTGCCACAGCGGCAGGGGGCAATGGGCACGTAGTTTCCTGCGAGACGGACAGCAGTAAATGTCAGATAACCAACCTGCAATGTGGACAGATGTATAACGTAACTCTGGTTACACTGGATGGGGTGTGTGACAACTCGCAAACGCCTCCGTTTCAATTTAACAATGGTAGGTGCTTTGTATGTTCGAAAACTAACAGTACAATTTTTCATGGATGAATATGCCAGATCAAAGCAGATGTGAAATGCCACCCGTTCCTTCTATCCAGAGATGCTGCCTGTCCTGCTGAGTTACTCCAGCATATTGTTTCCATCTTTGGTGTAAACCAGCGTCTGCAGTTCCTTCCTACACAATATAGTTTTTCATATCAGTTTCACTTACAATGCACCTCCGATAGATGCAAATGTCAAACCACACTGAGATGGATTTGTTGTGGGCATCTCCAACAATTTTCGTTGTTAATTAGAATACATGTTTTAGTAGATAGTTAGCATCATGCAGGGAATAAGCATTGATTAAGAAAAAATTGATTAAGGTCCTGCCCTCATTTGACTTCCCAAAACACGACACCTCCCACTTATCTGCAAAAGAACATTGAACTGTTCAGCACAGGGACAGGCCCTTTGCCGAACATGACACCAAGTTAAACTGATCTCATCTGCCTGTGCATGGTATATATCCCTCTATTCCCTGCACTTCCATGTGCCTATCTAACAGCCTCATAAACGCCACAGTTGTACCTGCCTCCACCACCACCTCTGGTAACGCATTCCAGGCCCCCACCACTCTCTGTGTAAAGAAATTGTCCCACACATCTCCATTAAACTTACCCCCTCCCACCTTAATTCACGTATTAAACTTCATTAACCATTCCTCAATCCACTTGTCCAAATGATCAACATCCTGCCATAGGTACATGGATGGGAAAGGCTTAGAGAGATATGGGGCCAAACGTGGTGTGTGGTTTTAGTGTATATGGGGCATCTTGGTTGGCTTCAGCAAGTTGGGACGAGGGCCCATATCCTTGCTGCGTGACTCTGTGACTCTAAAAGTGTGTTTGGCCTGAATGTGCCAGATTATTGAACTTTTACTAATATAAAGAAAGTCCACCAAACTCTTAATACATTAGATTGTTTCCAGAGGTTTATAGGTGATTTTGATAAAACCAGCTGGCTCCTTTGAAAAAAAACCGAGCCATTTATTGTCAAAAGTGAAAGTTCCTGATCAGAAAAGAGGCTTTCTCCCACTGGTCAGGTAATTTAAAGAGTGTTATTTGTTGATAGAAAGTACAAAAATAAGTGTTACATTCTCACAGTCAGCAAAATCAATTATGCTGACAGCTATATTGAAGGATTTGGAGTGTAGACATTCCTGCCTGGTTACAGTTAGTTTGTTGTTTCTGTACTTTTCAGCACCTTGTGCACCAGAGGACATCTCCACCAGTCTGAACTGTGACACCAAGAGTACATCAGTGGCCTGGGAGGAGAGTGATGGGGCGATGTGGTACATTACAACAGCAGAAGGACAAGATGGGCACATTTCACTGTGTAACACAACGGGGCCAAGCTGTGAATTCATGGACCTGCACTGTAGTCAAACGTACTCAATAACTGTAACAGCGATGGACAGTTACTGTCAGAGTGTAAACACCTCCATTTATGAAACTGAAACAGGTAACAAATATTGCTAAATTATTTTAAACGTATAAAGTTTCCTTTATGTCATTCAAATATAGTTTGGAACGAAAGGCTACCGTGGACAAAAAATAAAATAACATAACAGAACACACAATGACACACAGTTTAACATCCCACACAGTGAGTCCTACAGGCACTCCTCATTGGGTGATGGAAGGCAAAGTCTTAAGTCCTTGTCCTCTTCCTTCCTGGTTCTCCCTCTGCGTTGAGGGCGATCCTGGGTTGCTTTCGATGTTTGGGCCCCCCGCCGGGTGATGGTAAAGTCCCCGCTGCCGAATCCCAAGCTCCACG